>NW_027439518.1:0-50328 GCF_964188355.1 Buteo buteo
CGGGCCCCGAGGTGTCCCGCCTCTGGCAAAGCCCGGAGCCCCAGCGCTGCGGGGCCTGCGGATAGGGCGCCAAGGGGAGGGGAAGAGCAGCAAGAGCTTTCGGGGCTGGGCCCTTCCCTGCGGGAGCAGGAGCCCGACGTTCGCCCCCCCGGAAAAGAGGCTCGGCGGCGGACGACGGGCCCCGAGGTGTCCCGCCTCTGGCAAAGCCCGGAGCCCCAGCGCTGCGGGGCCTGCGGATAGGGCGCCAAGGGGAGGGGAAGAGCAGCAAGAGCTTTCGGGGCTGGGCCCTTCCCTGCGGGAGCAGGAGCCCGACGTTCGCCCCCCCGGAAAAGAGGCTCGGCGGCGGCCGACGGGCCCCGAGGTGTCCCGCCTCTGGCAAAGCCCGGAGCCCCAGCGCTGCGGGGCCTGCGGATAGGGCGCCAAGGGGAGGGGAAGAGCAGCAAGAGCTTTCGGGGCTGGGCCCTTCCCTGCGGGAGCAGGAGCCCGACGTTCGCCCCCCCGGAAAAGAGGCTCGGCGGCGGCCGACGGGCCCCGAGGTGTCCCGCCTCTGGCAAAGCCCGGAGCCCCAGCGCTGCGGGGGCCTGCGGATAGGGTGCCAAGGGGAGGGGAAGAGCAGCAAGAGCTTTCGGGGCTGGGCCCTTCCCTGCGGGAGCAGGAGCCCGACCTTCGCCCCCCGGAAAAGAGGCTCGGCGGCAGCCGAGGGGCCCCGAGGTGTCCCGCCTCTGGCAAAGCCCGGAGCCCCAGCGCTGCGGGGCCTGCGGATAGGGCGCCAAGGGGAGGGGAAGAGCAGCAAGAGCTTTCGGGGCTGGGCCCTTCCCTGCGGGAGCAGGAGCCCGACGTTCGCCCCCCCGGAAAAGAGGCTCGGCGGCGGCCGAGGGGCCCCGAGGTGTCCCGCCTCTGGCAAAGCCCGGAGCCCCAGCGCTGCGGGGCCTGCGGATAGGGCGCCAAGGGGAGGGGAAGAGCAGCAAGAGCTTTCGGGGCTGGGCCCTTCCCTGCGGGAGCAGGAGCCCGACGTTCGCCCCCCCGGAAAAGAGGCTCGGCGGCGGCCGAGGGGCCCCGAGGTGTCCCGCCTCTGGCAAAGCCCGGAGCCCCAGCGCTGCGGGGCCTGCGGATAGGGCGCCAAGGGGAGGGGAAGAGCAGCAAGAGCTTTCGGGGCTGGGCCCTTCCCTGCGGGAGCAGGAGCCCGACGTTCGCCCCCCCGGAAAAGAGGCTCGGCGGCGGCCGACGGGCCCCGAGGTGTCCCGCCTCTGGCAAAGCCCGGAGCCCCAGCGCTGCGGGGCCTGCGGATAGGGCGCCAAGGGGAGGGGAAGAGCAGCAAGAGCTTTCGGGGCTGGGCCCTTCCCTGCGGGAGCAGGAGCCCGACGTTCGCCCCCCCGGAAAAGAGGCTCGGCGGCGGCCGACGGGCCCCGAGGTGTCCCGCCTCTGGCAAAGCCCGGAGCCCCAGCGCTGCGGGGCCTGCGGATAGGGCGCCAAGGGGAGGGGAAGAGCAGCAAGAGCTTTCGGGGCTGGGCCCTTCCCTGCGGGAGCAGGAGCCCGACGTTCGCCCCCCCGGAAAAGAGGCTCGGCGGCGGCCGAGGGGCCCCGAGGTGTCCCGCCTCTGGCAAAGCCCGGAGCCCCAGCGCTGCGGGGCCTGCGGATAGGGCGCCAAGGGGAGGGGAAGAGCAGCAAGAGCTTTCGGGGCTGGGCCCTTCCCTGCGGGAGCAGGAGCCCGACGTTCGCCCCCCCGGAAAAGAGGCTCGGCGGCGGCCGAGGGGCCCCGAGGTGTCCCGCCTCTGGCAAAGCCCGGAGCCCCAGCGCTGCGGGGCCTGCGGATAGGGCGCCAAGGGGAGGGGAAGAGCAGCAAGAGCTTTCGGGGCTGGGCCCTTCCCTGCGGGAGCAGGAGCCCGACGTTCGCCCCCCCGGAAAAGAGGCTCGGCGGCGGCCGACGGGCCCCGAGGTGTCCCGCCTCTGGCAAAGCCCGGAGCCCCAGCGCTGCGGGGCCTGCGGATAGGGCGCCAAGGGGAGGGGAAGAGCAGCAAGAGCTTTCGGGGCTGGGCCCTTCCCTGCGGGAGCAGGAGCCCGACGTTCGCCCCCCCGGAAAAGAGGCTCGGCGGCGGCCGAGGGGCCCCGAGGTGTCCCGCCTCTGGCAAAGCCCGGAGCCCCAGCGCTGCGGGGCCTGCGGATAGGGCGCCAAGGGGAGGGGAAGAGCAGCAAGAGCTTTCGGGGCTGGGCCCTTCCCTGCGGGAGCAGGAGCCCGACGTTCGCCCCCCCGGAAAAGAGGCTCGGCGGCGGCCGAGGGGCCCCGAGGTGTCCCGCCTCTGGCAAAGCCCGGAGCCCCAGCGCTGCGGGGCCTGCGGATAGGGCGCCAAGGGGAGGGGAAGAGCAGCAAGAGCTTTCGGGGCTGGGCCCTTCCCTGCGGGAGCAGGAGCCCGACGTTCGCCCCCCCGGAAAAGAGGCTCGGCGGCGGCCGAGGGGCCCCGAGGTGTCCCGCCTCTGGCAAAGCCCGGAGCCCCAGCGCTGCGGGGCCTGCGGATAGGGCGCCAAGGGGAGGGGAAGAGCAGCAAGAGCTTTCGGGGCTGGGCCCTTCCCTGCGGGAGCAGGAGCCCGACGTTCGCCCCCCCGGAAAAGAGGCTCGGCGGCGGCCGAGGGGCCCCGAGGTGTCCCGCCTCTGGCAAAGCCCGGAGCCCCAGCGCTGCGGGGCCTGCGGATAGGGCGCCAAGGGGAGGGGAAGAGCAGCAAGAGCTTTCGGGGCTGGGCCCTTCCCTGCGGGAGCAGGAGCCCGACGTTCGCCCCCCCGGAAAAGAGGCTCGGCGGCGGCCGATGGGCCCCGAGGTGTCCCGCCTCTGGCAAAGCCCGGAGCCCCAGCGCTGCGGGGCCTGCGGATAGGGCGCCAAGGGGAGGGGAAGAGCAGCAAGAGCTTTCGGGGCTGGGCCCTTCCCTGCGGGAGCAGGAGCCCGACGTTCGCCCCCCCGGAAAAGAGGCTCGGCGGCGGCCGACGGGCCCCGAGGTGTCCCGCCTCTGGCAAAGCCCGGAGCCCCAGCGCTGCGGGGCCTGCGGCTAGGGCGCCAAGGGGAGGGGAAGAGCAGCAAGAGCTTTCGGGGCTGGGCCCTTCCCTGCGGGAGCAGGAGCCCGACGTTCGCCCCCCCGGAAAAGAGGCTCGGCGGCGGCCGACGGGCCCCGAGGTGTCCCGCCTCTGGCAAAGCCCGGAGCCCCAGCGCTGCGGGGCCTGCGGATAGGGCGCCAAGGGGAGGGGAAGAGCAGCAAGAGCTTTCGGGGCTGGGCCCTTCCCTGCGGGAGCAGGAGCCCGACGTTCGCCCCCCCGGAAAAGAGGCTCGGCGGCGGCCGACGGGCCCCGAGGTGTCCCGCCTCTGGCAAAGCCCGGAGCCCCAGCGCTGCGGGGCCTGCGGATAGGGTGCCAAGGGGAGGGGAAGAGCAGCAAGAGCTTTCGGGGCTGGGCCCTTCCCTGCGGGAGCAGGAGCGCGACGTTCGCCCCCCCGGAAAAGAGGCTCGGCGGCGGCCGACGGGCCCCGAGGTGTCCCGCCTCTGGCAAAGCCCGGAGCCCCAGCGCTGCGGGGCCTGCGGATAGGGCGCCAAGGGGAGGGGAAGAGCAGCAAGAGCTTTCGGGGCTGGGCCCTTCCCTGCGGGAGCAGGAGCCCGACGTTCGCCCCCCCGGAAAAGAGGCTCGGCGGCGGCCGACGGGCCCCGAGGTGTCCCGCCTCTGGCAAAGCCCGGAGCCCCAGCGCTGCGGGGCCTGCGGATAGGGCGCCAAGGGGAGGGGAAGAGCAGCAAGAGCTTTCGGGGCTGGGCCCTTCCCTGCGGGAGCAGGAGCCCGACGTTCGCCCCCCCGGAAAAGAGGCTCGGCGGCGGCCGACGGGCCCCGAGGTGTCCCGCCTCTGGCAAAGCCCGGAGCCCCAGCGCTGCGGGGCCTGCGGATAGGGTGCCAAGGGGAGGGGAAGAGCAGCAAGAGCTTTCGGGGCTGGGCCCTTCCCTGCGGGAGCAGGAGCCCGACCTTCGCCCCCCCGGAAAAGAGGCTCGGCGGCAGGCCGAGGGGCCCCGAGGTGTCCCGCCTCTGGCAAAGCCCGGAGCCCCAGCGCTGCGGGGCCTGCGGATAGGGCGCCAAGGGGAGGGGAAGAGCAGCAAGAGCTTTCGGGGCTGGGCCCTTCCCTGCGGGAGCAGGAGCCCGACGTTCGCCCCCCCGGAAAAGAGGCTCGGCGGCGGCCGACGGGCCCCGAGGTGTCCCGCCTCTGGCAAAGCCCGGAGCCCCAGCGCTGCGGGGCCTGCGGATAGGGCGCCAAGGGGAGGGGAAGAGCAGCAAGAGCTTTCGGGGCTGGGCCCTTCCCTGCGGGAGCAGGAGCCCGACGTTCGCCCCCCCGGAAAAGAGGCTCGGCGGCGGCCGACGGGCCCCGAGGTGTCCCGCCTCTGGCAAAGCCCGGAGCCCCAGCGCTGCGGGGCCTGCGGATAGGGCGCCAAGGGGAGGGGAAGAGCAGCAAGAGCTTTCGGGGCTGGGCCCTTCCCTGCGGAGCAGGAGCCCGACGTTCGCCCCCCCGGAAAAGAGGCTCGGCGGCGGCCGACGGGCCCCGAGGTGTCCCGCCTCTGGCAAAGCCCGGAGCCCCAGCGCTGCGGGGCCTGCGGATAGGGCGCCAAGGGGAGGGGAAGAGCAGCAAGAGCTTTCGGGGCTGGGCCCTTCCCTGCGGGAGCAGGAGCCCGACGTTCGCCCCCCCGGAAAAGAGGCTCGGCGGCGGCCGACGGGCCCCGAGGTGTCCCGCCTCTGGCAAAGCCCGGAGCCCCAGCGCTGCGGGGCCTGCGGATAGGGTGCCAAGGGGAGGGGAAGAGCAGCAAGAGCTTTCGGGGCTGGGCCCTTCCCTGCGGGAGCAGGAGCCCGACGTTCGCCCCCCCGGAAAAGAGGCTCGGCGGCGGCCGACGGGCCCCGAGGTGTCCCGCCTCTGGCAAAGCCCGGAGCCCCAGCGCTGCGGGGCCTGCGGATAGGGCGCCAAGGGGAGGGGAAGAGCAGCAAGAGCTTTCGGGGCTGGGCCCTTCCCTGCGGGAGCAGGAGCCCGACGTTCGCCCCCCCGGAAAAGAGGCTCGGCGGCGGCCGAGGGGCCCCGAGGTGTCCCGCCTCTGGCAAAGCCCGGAGCCCCAGCGCTGCGGGGCCTGCGGATAGGGCGCCAAGGGGAGGGGAAGAGCAGCAAGAGCTTTCGGGGCTGGGCCCTTCCCTGCGGGAGCAGGAGCCCGACGTTCGCCCCCCCGGAAAAGAGGCTCGGCGGCGGCCGAGGGGCCCCGAGGTGTCCCGCCTCTGGCAAAGCCCGGAGCCCCAGCGCTGCGGGGCCTGCGGATAGGGCGCCAAGGGGAGGGGAAGAGCAGCAAGAGCTTTCGGGGCTGGGCCCTTCCCTGCGGGAGCAGGAGCCCGACGTTCGCCCCCCCGGAAAAGAGGCTCGGCGGCGGCCGAGGGGCCCCGAGGTGTCCCGCCTCTGGCAAAGCCCGGAGCCCCAGCGCTGCGGGGCCTGCGGATAGGGCGCCAAGGGGAGGGGAAGAGCAGCAAGAGCTTTCGGGGCTGGGCCCTTCCCTGCGGGAGCAGGAGCCCGACGTTCGCCCCCCCGGAAAAGAGGCTCGGCGGCGGCCGACGGGCCCCGAGGTGTCCCGCCTCTGGCAAAGCCCGGAGCCCCAGCGCTGCGGGGCCTGCGGATAGGGCGCCAAGGGGAGGGGAAGAGCAGCAAGAGCTTTCGGGGCTGGGCCCTTCCCTGCGGGAGCAGGAGCCCGACGTTCGCCCCCCCGGAAAAGAGGCTCGGCGGCGGCCGACGGGCCCCGAGGTGTCCCGCCTCTGGCAAAGCCCGGAGCCCCAGCGCTGCGGGGCCTGCGGATAGGGCGCCAAGGGGAGGGGAAGAGCAGCAAGAGCTTTCGGGGCTGGGCCCTTCCCTGCGGGAGCAGGAGCCCGACGTTCGCCCCCCCGGAAAAGAGGCTCGGCGGCGGCCGAGGGGCCCCGAGGTGTCCCGCCTCTGGCAAAGCCCGGAGCCCCAGCGCTGCGGGGCCTGCGGATAGGGCGCCAAGGGGAGGGGAAGAGCAGCAAGAGCTTTCGGGGCTGGGCCCTTCCCTGCGGGAGCAGGAGCCCGACGTTCGCCCCCCCGGAAAAGAGGCTCGGCGGCGGCCGAGGGGCCCCGAGGTGTCCCGCCTCTGGCAAAGCCCGGAGCCCCAGCGCTGCGGGGCCTGCGGATAGGGCGCCAAGGGGAGGGGAAGAGCAGCAAGAGCTTTCGGGGCTGGGCCCTTCCCTGCGGGAGCAGGAGCCCGACGTTCGCCCCCCGGAAAAGAGGCTCGGCAGCGGCCGACGGGCCCCGAGGTGTCCCGCCTCTGGCAAAGCCCGGAGCCCCAGCGCTGCGGGGCCTGCGGATAGGGCGCCAAGGGGAGGGGAAGAGCAGCAAGAGCTTTCGGGGCTGGGCCCTTCCCTGCGGGAGCAGGAGCCCGACGTTCGCCCCCCCGGAAAAGAGGCTCGTCGGCGGCCGACGGGCCCCGAGGTGTCCCGCCTCTGGCAAAGCCCGGAGCCCCAGCGCTGCGGGGCCTGCGGATAGGGTGCCAAGGGGAGGGGAAGAGCAGCAAGAGCTTTCGGGGCTGGGCCCTTCCCTGCGGGAGCAGGAGCCCGACGTTCGCCCCCCCGGAAAAGAGGCTCGGCGGCGGCCGACGGGCCCCGAGGTGTCCCGCCTCTGGCAAAGCCCGGAGCCCCAGCGCTGCGGGGCCTGCGGATAGGGCGCCAAGGGGAGGGGAAGAGCAGCAAGAGCTTTCGGGGCTGGGCCCTTCCCTGCGGGAGCAGGAGCCCGACCTTCGCCCCCCCGGAAAAGAGGCTCGGCGGCGGCCGAGGGGCCCCGAGGTGTCCCGCCTCTGGCAAAGCCCGGAGCCCCAGCGCTGCGGGGCCTGCGGATAGGGCGCCAAGGGGAGGGGAAGAGCAGCAAGAGCTTTCGGGGCTGGGCCCTTCCCTGCGGGAGCAGGAGCCCGACGTTCGCCCCCCCGGAAAAGAGGCTCGGCGGCGGCCGACGGGCCCCGAGGTGTCCCGCCTCTGGCAAAGCCCGGAGCCCCAGCGCTGCGGGGCCTGCGGATAGGGCGCCAAGGGGAGGGGAAGAGCAGCAAGAGCTTTCGGGGCTGGGCCCTTCCCTGCGGGAGCAGGAGCCCGACGTTCGCCCCCCCGGAAAAGAGGCTCGGCGGCGGCCGACGGGCCCCGAGGTGTCCCGCCTCTGGCAAAGCCCGGAGCCCCAGCGCTGCGGGGCCTGCGGATAGGGCGCCAAGGGGAGGGGAAGAGCAGCAAGAGCTTTCGGGGCTGGGCCCTTCCCTGCGGGAGCAGGAGCCCGACGTTCGCCCCCCCGGAAAAGAGGCTCGGCGGCGGCCGACGGGCCCCGAGGTGTCCCGCCTCTGGCAAAGCCCGGAGCCCCAGCGCTGCGGGGCCTGCGGATAGGGCGCCAAGGGGAGGGGAAGAGCAGCAAGAGCTTTCGGGGCTGGGCCCTTCCCTGCGGGAGCAGGAGCCCGACGTTCGCCCCCCCGGAAAAGAGGCTCGGCGGCGGCCGACGGGCCCCGAGGTGTCCCGCCTCTGGCAAAGCCCGGAGCCCCAGCGCTGCGGGGCCTGCGGATAGGGCGCCAAGGGGAGGGGAAGAGCAGCAAGAGCTTTCGGGGCTGGGCCCTTTCCTGCGGGAGCAGGAGCCCGACGTTCGCCCCCCCGGAAAAGAGGCTCGGCGGCGGCCGACGGGCCCCGAGGTGTCCCGCCTCTGGCAAAGCCCGGAGCCCCAGCGCTGCGGGGCCTGCGGATAGGGCGCCAAGGGGAGGGGAAGAGCAGCAAGAGCTTTCGGGGCTGGGCCCTTCCCTGCGGGAGCAGGAGCCCGACGTTCGCCCCCCCGGAAAAGAGGCTCGGCGGCGGCCGACGGGCCCCGAGGTGTCCCGCCTCTGGCAAAGCCCGGAGCCCCAGCGCTGCGGGGCCTGCGGATAGGGTGCCAAGGGGAGGGGAAGAGCAGCAAGAGCTTTCGGGGCTGGGCCCTTCCCTGCGGGAGCAGGAGCCCGACGTTCGCCCCCCCGGAAAAGAGGCTCGGCGGCGGCCGACGGGCCCCGAGGTGTCCCGCCTCTGGCAAAGCCCGGAGCCCCAGCGCTGCGGGGCCTGCGGATAGGGCGCCAAGGGGAGGGGAAGAGCAGCAAGAGCTTTCGGGGCTGGGCCCTTCCCTGCGGGAGCAGGAGCCCGACGTTCGCCCCCCCGGAAAAGAGGCTCGGCGGCGGCCGAGGGGCCCCGAGGTGTCCCGCCTCTGGCAAAGCCCGGAGCCCCAGCGCTGCGGGGCCTGCGGATAGGGTGCCAAGGGGAGGGGAAGAGCAGCAAGAGCTTTCGGGGCTGGGCCCTTCCCTGCGGGAGCAGGAGCCCAACGTTCGCCCCCCCGGAAAAGAGGCTCGGCGGCGGCCGAGGGGCCCCGAGGTGTCCCGCCTCTGGCAAAGCCCGGAGCCCCAGCGCTGCGGGGCCTGCGGATAGGGCGCCAAGGGGAGGGGAAGAGCAGCAAGAGCTTTCGGGGCTGGGCCCTTCCCTGCGGGAGCAGGAGCCCGACGTTCGCCCCCCCGGAAAAGAGGCTCGGCGGCGGCCGAGGGGCCCCGAGGTGTCCCGCCTCTGGCAAAGCCCGGAGCCCCAGCGCTGCGGGGCCTGCGGATAGGGCGCCAAGGGGAGGGGAAGAGCAGCAAGAGCTTTCGGGGCTGGGCCCTTCCCTGCGGGAGCAGGAGCCCGACGTTCGCCCCCCCGGAAAAGAGGCTCGGCGGCGGCCGAGGGGCCCCGAGGTGTCCCGCCTCTGGCAAAGCCCGGAGCCCCAGCGCTGCGGGGCCTGCGGATAGGGCGCCAAGGGGAGGGGAAGAGCAGCAAGAGCTTTCGGGGCTGGGCCCTTCCCTGCGGGAGCAGGAGCCCGACGTTCGCCCCCCCGGAAAAGAGGCTCGGCGGCGGCCGACGGGCCCCGAGGTGTCCCGCCTCTGGCAAAGCCCGGAGCCCCAGCGCTGCGGGGCCTGCGGATAGGGCGCCAAGGGGAGGGGAAGAGCAGCAAGAGCTTTCGGGGCTGGGCCCTTCCCTGCGGGAGCAGGAGCCCGACGTTCGCCCCCCCGGAAAAGAGGCTCGGCGGCGGCCGAGGGGCCCCGAGGTGTCCCGCCTCTGGCAAAGCCCGGAGCCCCAGCGCTGCGGGGCCTGCGGATAGGGCGCCAAGGGGAGGGGAAGAGCAGCAAGAGCTTTCGGGGCTGGGCCCTTCCCTGCGGGAGCAGGAGCCCGACGTTCGCCCCCCCGGAAAAGAGGCTCGGCGGCGGCCGAGGGGCCCCGAGGTGTCCCGCCTCTGGCAAAGCCCGGAGCCCCAGCGCTGCGGGGCCTGCGGATAGGGCGCCAAGGGGAGGGGAAGAGCAGCAAGAGCTTTCGGGGCTGGGCCCTTCCCTGCGGGAGCAGGAGCCCGACGTTCGCCCCCCCGGAAAAGAGGCTCGGCGGCGGCCGACGGGCCCCGAGGTGTCCCGCCTCTGGCAAAGCCCGGAGCCCCAGCGCTGCGGGGCCTGCGGATAGGGCGCCAAGGGGAGGGGAAGAGCAGCAAGAGCTTTCGGGGCTGGGCCCTTCCCTGCGGGAGCAGGAGCCCGACGTTCGCCCCCCCGGAAAAGAGGCTCGGCGGCGGCCGACGGGCCCCGAGGTGTCCCGCCTCTGGCAAAGCCCGGAGCCCCAGCGCTGCGGGGCCTGCGGATAGGGCGCCAAGGGGAGGGGAAGAGCAGCAAGAGCTTTCGGGGCTGGGCCCTTCCCTGCGGGAGCAGGAGCCCGACGTTCGCCCCCCCGGAAAAGAGGCTCGGCGGCGGCCGACGGGCCCCGAGGTGTCCCGCCTCTGGTAAAGCCCGGAGCCCCAGCGCTGCGGGGCCTGCGGATAGGGCGCCAATGGGAGGGGAAGAGCAGCAAGAGCTTTCGGGGCTGGGCCCTTCCCTGCGGGAGCAGGAGCCCGACGTTCGCCCCCCCGGAAAAGAGGCTCGGCGGCGGCCGACGGGCCCCGAGGTGTCCCGCCTCTGGCAAAGCCCGGAGCCCCAGCGCTGCGGGGCCTGCGGATAGGGCGCCAAGGGGAGGGGAAGAGCAGCAAGAGCTTTCGGGGCTGGGCCCTTCCCTGCGGGAGCAGGAGCCCGACGTTCGCCCCCCCGGAAAAGAGGCTCGGCGGCGGCCGAGGGGCCCCGAGGTGTCCCGCCTCTGGTAAAGCCCGGAGCCCCAGCGCTGCGGGGCCTGCGGATAGGGCGCCAAGGGGAGGGGAAGAGCAGCAAGAGCTTTCGGGGCTGGGCCCTTCCCTGCGGGAGCAGGAGCCCGACGTTCGCCCCCCCGGAAAAGAGGCTCGGCGGCGGCCGAGGGGCCCCGAGGTGTCCCGCCTCTGGCAAAGCCCGGAGCCCCAGCGCTGCAGGGCCTGTGTATAGGGCGCCAAGGGAAGGGGAAGAGCAGCAAGAGCTTTCGGGGCTGGGCCCTTCCCTGCGGGAGCAGGAGCCCGACGTTCGCCCCGCCGGAAAAGAGGCTCGGTGGCGGCCGACGGGCCCCGAGGTGTCCCGCCTCTGGCAAAGCCCGGAGCCCCAGCGCTGCGGGGCCTGCGGATAGGGCGCCAAGGGGAGGGGAAGAGCAGCAAGAGCTTTCGGGGCTGGGCCCTTCCCTGCGGGAGCAGGAGCCTGACGTTCGCCCCCCCGGAAAAGAGGCTCGGCGGCGGCCGAGGGGCCCCGAGGTGTCCCGCCTCTGGCAAAGCCCGGAGCCCCAGCGCTGCGGGGCCTGCGGATAGGGCGCCAAGGGGAGGGGAAGAGCAGCAAGAGCTTTCGGGGCTGGGCCCTTCCCTGCGGGAGCAGGAGCCCGACGTTCGCCCCCCCGGAAAAGAGGCTCGGCGGCGGCCGAGGGGCCCCGAGGTGTCCCGCCTCTGGCAAAGCCCGGAGCCCCAGCGCTGCGGGGCCTGCGGATAGGGCGCCAAGGGGAGGGGAAGAGCAGCAAGAGCTTTCGGGGCTGGGCCCTTCCCTGCGGGAGCAGGAGCCCGACGTTCGCCCCCCCGGAAAAGAGGCTCGGCGGCGGCCGACGGGCCCCGAGGTGTCCCGCCTCTGGCAAAGCCCGGAGCCCCAGCGCTGCGGGGCCTGCGGATAGGGCGCCAAGGGGAGGGGAAGAGCAGCAAGAGCTTTCGGGGCTGGGCCCTTCCCTGCGGGAGCAGGAGCCCGACCTTCGCCCCCCCGGAAAAGAGGCTCGGCGGCGGCCGAGGGGCCCCGAGGTGTCCCGCCTCTGGCAAAGCCCGGAGCCCCAGCGCTGCGGGGCCTGCGGATAGGGCGCCAAGGGGAGGGGAAGAGCAGCAAGAGCTTTCGGGGCTGGGCCCTTCCCTGCGGGAGCAGGAGCCCGACGTTCGCCCCCCCGGAAAAGAGGCTCGGCGGCGGCCGAGGGGCCCCGAGGTGTCCCGCCTCTGGCAAAGCCCGGAGCCCCAGCGCTGCGGGGCCTGCGGATAGGGCGCCAAGGGGAGGGGAAGAGCAGCAAGAGCTTTCGGGGCTGGGCCCTTCCCTGCGGGAGCAGGAGCCCGACGTTCGCCCCCCCGGAAAAGAGGCTCGGCGGCGGCCGAGGGGCCCCGAGGTGTCCCGCCTCTGGCAAAGCCCGGAGCCCCAGCGCTGCGGGGCCTGCGGATAGGGCGCCAAGGGGAGGGGAAGAGCAGCAAGAGCTTTCGGGGCTGGGCCCTTCCCTGCGGGAGCAGGAGCCCGACGTTCGCCCCCCCGGAAAAGAGGCTCGGCGGCGGCCGAGGGGCCCCGAGGTGTCCCGCCTCTGGCAAAGCCCGGAGCCCCAGCGCTGCGGGGCCTGCGGATAGGGCGCCAAGGGGAGGGGAAGAGCAGCAAGAGCTTTCGGGGCTGGGCCCTTCCCTGCGGGAGCAGGAGCCCGACGTTCGCCCCCCCGGAAAAGAGGCTCGGCGGCGGCCGAGGGGCCCCGAGGTGTCCCGCCTCTGGCAAAGCCCGGAGCCCCAGCGCTGCGGGGCCTGCGGATAGGGCGCCAAGGGGAGGGGAAGAGCAGCAAGAGCTTTCGGGGCTGGGCCCTTCCCTGCGGGAGCAGGAGCCCGACGTTCGCCCCCCCGGAAAAGAGGCTCGGCGGCGGCCGACGGGCCCCGAGGTGTCCCGCCTCTGGCAAAGCCCGGAGCCCCAGCGCTGCGGGGCCTGCGGATAGGGCGCCAAGGGGAGGGGAAGAGCAGCAAGAGCTTTCGGGGCTGGGCCCTTCCCTGCGGGAGCAGGAGCCCGACCTTCGCCCCCCCGGAAAAGAGGCTCGGCGGCGGCCGACGGGCCCCGAGGTGTCCCGCCTCTGGCAAAGCCCGGAGCCCCAGCGCTGCGGGGCCTGCGGATAGGGCGCCAAGGGGAGGGGAAGAGCAGCAAGAGCTTTCGGGGCTGGGCCCTTCCCTGCGGGAGCAGGAGCCCGACGTTCGCCCCCCCGGAAAAGAGGCTCGGCGGCGGCCGACGGGCCCCGAGGTGTCCCGCCTCTGGCAAAGCCCGGAGCCCCAGCGCTGCGGGGCCTGCGGATAGGGCGCCAAGGGGAGGGGAAGAGCAGCAAGAGCTTTCGGGGCTGGGCCCTTCCCTGCGGGAGCAGGAGCCCGACGTTCGCCCCCCCGGAAAAGAGGCTCGGCGGCGGCCGAGGGGCCCCGAGGTGTCCCGCCTCTGGCAAAGCCCGGAGCCCCAGCGCTGCGGGGCCTGCGGATAGGGCGCCAAGGGGAGGGGAAGAGCAGCAAGAGCTTTCGGGGCTGGGACCTTCCCTGCGGGAGCAGGAGCCCGACGTTCGCCCCCCCGGAAAAGAGGCTCGGCGGCGGCCGAGGGGCCCCGAGGTGTCCCGCCTCTGGCAAAGCCCGGAGCCCCAGCGCTGCGGGGCCTGCGGATAGGGCGCCAAGGGGAGGGGAAGAGCAGCAAGAGCTTTCGGGGCTGGGCCCTTCCCTGCGGGAGCAGGAGCCCGACGTTCGCCCCCCCGGAAAAGAGGCTCGGCGGCGGCCGACGGGCCCCGAGGTGTCCCGCCTCTGGCAAAGCCCGGAGCCCCAGCGCTGCGGGGCCTGCGGATAGGGCACCAAGGGGAGGGGAAGAGCAGCAAGAGCTTTCGGGGCTGGGCCCTTCCCTGCGGGAGCAGGAGCCCGACGTTCGCCCCCCCGGAAAAGAGGCTCGGCGGCGGCCGACGGGCCCCGAGGTGTCCCGCCTCTGGCAAAGCCCGGAGCCCCAGCGCTGCGGGGCCTGCGGATAGGGCGCCAAGGGGAGGGGAAGAGCAGCAAGAGCTTTCGGGGCTGGGCCCTTCCCTGCGGGAGCAGGAGCCCGACGTTCGCCCCCCCGGAAAAGAGGCTCGGCGGCGGCCGACGGGCCCCGAGGTGTCCCGCCTCTGGCAAAGCCCGGAGCCCCAGCGCTGCGGGGCCTGCGGATAGGGCGCCAAGGGGAGGGGAAGAGCAGCAAGAGCTTTCGGGGCTGGGCCCTTCCCTGCGGGAGCAGGAGCCCGACCTTCGCCCCCCCGGAAAAGAGGCTCGGCGGCGGCCGACGGGCCCCGAGGTGTCCCGCCTCTGGCAAAGCCCGGAGCCCCAGCGCTGCGGGGCCTGCGGATAGGGCGCCAAGGGGAGGGGAAGAGCAGCAAGAGCTTTCGGGGCTGGGCCCTTCCCTGCGGGAGCAGGAGCCCGACGTTCGCCCCCCCGGAAAAGAGGCTCGGCGGCGGCCGAGGGGCCCCGAGGTGTCCCGCCTCTGGCAAAGCCCGGAGCCCCAGCGCTGCAGGGCCTGCGGATAGGGCGCCAAGGGGAGGGGAAGAGCAGCAAGAGCTTTCGGGGCTGGGCCCTTCCCTGCGGGAGCAGGAGCCCGACGTTCGCCCCCCCGGAAAAGAGGCTCGGCGGCGGCCGACGGGCCCCGAGGTGTCCCGCCTCTGGCAAAGCCCGGAGCCCCAGCGCTGCGGGGCCTGCGGATAGGGCGCCAAGGGGAGGGGAAGAGCAGCAAGAGCTTTCGGGGCTGGGCCCTTCCCTGCGGGAGCAGGAGCCCGACGTTCGCCCCCCCGGAAAAGAGGCTCGGCGGCGGCCGACGGGCCCCGAGGTGTCCCGCCTCTGGTAAAGCCCGGAGCCCCAGCGCTGCGGGGCCTGCGGATAGGGCGCCAATGGGAGGGGAAGAGCAGCAAGAGCTTTCGGGGCTGGGCCCTTCCCTGCGGGAGCAGGAGCCCGACGTTCGCCCCCCCGGAAAAGAGGCTCGGCGGCGGCCGACGGGCCCCGAGGTGTCCCGCCTCTGGCAAAGCCCGGAGCCCCAGCGCTGCGGGGCCTGCGGATAGGGCGCCAAGGGGAGGGGAAGAGCAGCAAGAGCTTTCGGGGCTGGGCCCTTCCCTGCGGGAGCAGGAGCCCGACGTTCGCCCCCCCGGAAAAGAGGCTCGGCGGCGGCCGACGGGCCCCGAGGTGTCCCGCCTCTGGCAAAGCCCGGAGCCCCAGCGCTGCGGGGCCTGCGGATAGGGCGCCAAGGGGAGGGGAAGAGCAGCAAGAGCTTTCGGGGCTGGGCCCTTCCCTGCGGGAGCAGGAGCCCGACCTTCGCCCCCCCGGAAAAGAGGCTCGGCGGCGGCCGACGGGCCCCGAGGTGTCCCGCCTCTGGCAAAGCCCGGAGCCCCAGCGCTGCGGGGCCTGCGGATAGGGCGCCAAGGGGAGGGGAAGAGCAGCAAGAGCTTTCGGGGCTGGGCCCTTCCCTGCGGGAGCAGGAGCCCGACCTTCGCCCCCCCGGAAAAGAGGCTCGGCGGCGGCCGACGGGCCCCGAGGTGTCCCGCCTCTGGCAAAGCCCGGAGCCCCAGCGCTGCGGGGCCTGCGGATAGGGCGCCAAGGGGAGGGGAAGAGCAGCAAGAGCTTTCGGGGCTGGGCCCTTCCCTGCGGGAGCAGGAGCCCGACGTTCGCCCCCCCGGAAAAGAGGCTCGGCGGCGGCCGAGGGGCCCCGAGGTGTCCCGCCTCTGGCAAAGCCCGGAGCCCCAGCGCTGCGGGGCCTGCGGATAGGGCGCCAAGGGGAGGGGAAGAGCAGCAAGAGCTTTCGGGGCTGGGCCCTTCCCTGCGGGAGCAGGAGCCCGACGTTCGCCCCCCCGGAAAAGAGGCTCGGCGGCGGCCGAGGGGCCCCGACGTGTCCCGCCTCTGGCAAAGCCCGGAGCCCCAGCGCTGCGGGGCCTGCGGATAGGGCGCCAAGGGGAGGGGAAGAGCAGCAAGAGCTTTCGGGGCTGGGCCCTTCCCTGCGGGAGCAGGAGCCCGACGTTCGCCCCCCCGGAAAAGAGGCTCGGCGGCGGCCGAGGGGCCCCGAGGTGTCCCGCCTCTGGCAAAGCCCGGAGCCCCAGCGCTGCGGGGCCTGCGGATAGGGCGCCAAGGGGAGGGGAAGAGCAGCAAGAGCTTTCGGGGCTGGGCCCTTCCCTGCGGGAGCAGGAGCCCGACGTTCGCCCCCCCGGAAAAGAGGCTCGGCGGCGGCCGACGGGCCCCGAGGTGTCCCGCCTCTGGCAAAGCCCGGAGCCCCAGCGCTGCGGGGCCTGCGGATAGGGCGCCAAGGGGAGGGGAAGAGCAGCAAGAGCTTTCGGGGCTGGGCCCTTCCCTGCGGGAGCAGGAGCCCGACGTTCGCCCCCCTGGAAAAGAGGCTCGGCGGCGGCCGAGGGGCCCCGAGGTGTCCCGCCTCTGGCAAAGCCCGGAGCCCCAGCGCTGCGGGGCCTGCGGATAGGGCGCCAAGGGGAGGGGAAGAGCAGCAAGAGCTTTCGGGGCTGGGCCCTTTCCTGCGGGAGCAGGAGCCCGACCTTCGCCCCCCCGGAAAAGAGGCTCGGCGGCGGGCGACGGGCCCCGGGGTGTCCCGCCTCTGGCAAAGCCCGGAGCCCCAGCGCTGCGGGGCCTGCGGATAGGGCGCCAAGGGGAGGGGAAGAGCAGCAAGAGCTTTCGGGGCTGGGCCCTTCCCTGCGGGAGCAGGAGCCCGACGTTCGCCCCCCCGGAAAAGAGGCTCGGCGGCGGCCGACGGGCCCCGAGGTGTCCCGCCTCTGGCAAAGCCCGGAGCCCCAGCGCTGCGGGGCCTGCGGATAGGGCGCCAAGGGGAGGGGAAGAGCAGCAAGAGCTTTCGGGGCTGGGCCCTTCCCTGCGGGAGCAGGAGCCCGACGTTCGCACCCCCGGAAAAGAGGCTCGGCGGCGGCCGAGGGGCCCCGAGGTGTCCCGCCTCTGGCAAAGCCCGGAGCCCCAGCGCTGCGGGGCCTGCGGATAGGGCGCCAAGGGGAGGGGAAGAGCAGCAAGAGCTTTCGGGGCTGGGCCCTTCCCTGCGGGAGCAGGAGCCCGACGTTCGCCCCCCCGGAAAAGAGGCTCGGCGGCGGCCGAGGGGCCCCGAGGTGTCCCGCCTCTGGCAAAGCCCGGAGCCCCAGCGCTGCGGGGCCTGCGGATAGGGCGCCAAGGGGAGGGGAAGAGCAGCAAGAGCTTTCGGGGCTGGGCCCTTCCCTGCGGGAGCAGGAGCCCGACGTTCGCCCCCCCGGAAAAGAGGCTCGGCGGCGGCCGAGGGGCCCCGAGGTGTCCCGCCTCTGGCAAAGCCCGGAGCCCCAGCGCTGCGGGGCCTGCGGCTAGGGCGCCAAGGGGAGGGGAAGAGCAGCAAGAGCTTTCGGGGCTGGGCCCTTCCCTGCGGGAGCAGGAGCCCGACGTTCGCCCCCCCGGAAAAGAGGCTCGGCGGCGGCCGACGGGCCCCGAGGTGTCCCACCTCTGGCAAAGCCCGGAGCCCCAGCGCTGCGGGGCCTGCGGATAGGGCGCCAAGGGGAGGGGAAGAGCAGCAAGAGCTTTCGGGGCTGGGCCCTTCCCTGCGGGAGCAGGAGCCCGACGTTCGCCCCCCCGGAAAAGAGGCTCGGCGGCGGCCGAGGGGCCCCGAGGTGTCCCGCCTCTGGCAAAGCCCGGAGCCCCAGCGCTGCGGGGCCTGCGGATAGGGCGCCAAGGGGAGGGGAAGAGCAGCAAGAGCTTTCGGGGCTGGGCCCTTCCCTGCGGGAGCAGGAGCCCGACGTTCGCCCCCCCGGAAAAGAGGCTCGGCGGCGGGCGACGGGCCCCGAGGTGTCCCGCCTCTGGCAAAGCCCGGAGCCCCAGCGCTGCGGGGCCTGCGGATAGGGCGCCAAGGGGAGGGGAAGAGCAGCAAGAGCTTTTGGGGCTGGGCCCTTTCCTGCGGGAGCAGGAGCCCGACCTTCGCCCCCCCGGAAAAGAGGCTCGGCGGCGGGCGACGGGCCCCGGGGTGTCCCGCCTCTGGCAAAGCCCGGAGCCCCAGCGCTGCGGGGCCTGCGGATAGGGCGCCAAGGGGAGGGGAAGAGCAGCAAGAGCTTTCGGGGCTGGGCCCTTCCCTGCGGGAGCAGGAGCCCGACGTTCGCCCCCCCGGAAAAGAGGCTCGGCGGCGGCCGACGGGCCCCGAGGTGTCCCGCCTCTGGCAAAGCCCGGAGCCCCAGCGCTGCGGGGCCTGCGGATAGGGCGCCAAGGGGAGGGGAAGAGCAGCAAGAGCTTTCGGGGCTGGGCCCTTCCCTGCGGGAGCAGGAGCCCGACCTTCGCCCCCCCGGAAAAGAGGCTCGGCGGCGGCCGACGGGCCCCGAGGTGTCCCGCCTCTGGCAAAGCCCGGAGCCCCAGCGCTGCGGGGCCTGCGGATAGGGCGCCAAGGGGAGGGGAAGAGCAGCAAGAGCTTTCGGGGCTGGGCCCTTCCCTGCGGGAGCAGGAGCCCGACGTTCGCCCCCCCGGAAAAGAGGCTCGGCGGCGGCCGAGGGGCCCCGAGGTGTCCCGCCTCTGGCAAAGCCCGGAGCCCCAGCGCTGCGGGGCCTGCGGATAGGGCGCCAAGGGGAGGGGAAGAGCAGCAAGAGCTTTCGGGGCTGGGCCCTTCCCTGCGGGAGCAGGAGCCCGACCTTCGCCCCCCCGGAAAAGAGGCTCGGCGGCGGCCGAGGGGCCCCGAGGTGTCCCGCCTCTGGCAAAGCCCGGAGCCCCAGCGCTGCGGGGCCTGCGGATAGGGCGCCAAGGGGAGGGGAAGAGCAGCAAGAGCTTTCGGGGCTGGGCCCTTCCCTGCGGGAGCAGGAGCCCGACGTTCGCCCCCCCGGAAAAGAGGCTCGGCGGCGGCCGACGGGCCCCGAGGTGTCCCGCCTCTGGCAAAGCCCGGAGCCCCAGCGCTGCGGGGCCTGCGGATAGGGCGCCAAGGGGAGGGGAAGAGCAGCAAGAGCTTTCGGGGCTGGGCCCTTCCCTGCGGGAGCAGGAGCCCGACCTTCGCCCCCCCGGAAAAGAGGCTCGGCGGCGGCCGACGGGCCCCGAGGTGTCCCGCCTCTGGCAAAGCCCGGAGCCACAGCGCTGCGGGGCCTGCGGATAGGGCGCCAAGGGGAGGGGAAGAGCAGCAAGAGCTTTCGGGGCTGGGCCCTTCCCTTCGGGAGCAGGAGCCCGACGTTCGCCCCCCCGGAAAAGAGGCTCGGCGGCGGCCGAGGGGCCCCGAGGTGTCCCGCCTCTGGCAAAGCCCGGAGCCCCAGCGCTGCGGGGCCTGCGGATAGGGCACCAAGGGGAGGGGAAGAGCAGCAAGAGCTTTCGGGGCTGGGCCCTTCCCTGCGGGAGCAGGAGCCCGACGTTCGCCCCCCCGGAAAAGAGGCTCGGCGGCGGCCGAGGGGCCCCGAGGTGTCCCGCCTCTGGCAAAGCCCGGAGCCCCAGCGCTGCGGGGCCTGCGGATAGGGCGCCAAGGGGAGGGGAAGAGCAGCAAGAGCTTTCGGGGCTGGGCCCTTCCCTGCGGGAGCAGGAGCCCGACCTTCGCCCCCCCGGAAAAGAGGCTCGGCGGCGGCCGACGGGCCCCGAGGTGTCCCGCCTCTGGCAAAGCCCGGAGCCCCAGCGCTGCGGGGCCTGCGGATAGGGCGCCAAGGGGAGGGGAAGAGCAGCAAGAGCTTTCGGGGCTGGGCCCTTCCCTGCGGGAGCAGGAGCCCGACGTTCGCCCCCCCGGAAAAGAGGCTCGGCGGCGGGCGACGGGCCCCGAGGTGTCCCGCCTCTGGCAAAGCCCGGAGCCCCAGCGCTGCGGGGCCTGCGGATAGGGCGCCAAGGGGAGGGGAAGAGCAGCAAGAGCTTTTGGGGCTGGGCCCTTTCCTGCGGGAGCAGGAGCCCGACCTTCGCCCCCCCGGAAAAGAGGCTCGGCGGCGGGCGACGGGCCCCGGGGTGTCCCGCCTCTGGCAAAGCCCGGAGCCCCAGCGCTGCGGGGCCTGCGGATAGGGCGCCAAGGGGAGGGGAAGAGCAGCAAGAGCTTTCGGGGCTGGGCCCTTCCCTGCGGGAGCAGGAGCCCGACCTTCGCCCCCCCGGAAAAGAGGCTCGGCGGCGGCCGACGGGCCCCGAGGTGTCCCGCCTCTGGCAAAGCCCGGAGCCCCAGCGCTGCGGGGCCTGCGGATAGGGCGCCAAGGGGAGGGGAAGAGCAGCAAGAGCTTTCGGGGCTGGGCCCTTCCCTGCGGGAGCAGGAGCCCGACCTTCGCCCCCCCGGAAAAGAGGCTCGGCGGCGGCCGACGGGCCCCGAGGTGTCCCGCCTCTGGCAAAGCCCGGAGCCCCAGCGCTGCGGGGCCTGCGGATAGGGCGCCAAGGGGAGGGGAAGAGCAGCAAGAGCTTTCGGGGCTGGGCCCTTCCCTGCGGGAGCAGGAGCCCGACCTTCGCCCCCCCGGAAAAGAGGCTCGGCGGCGGCCGAGGGGCCCCGAGGTGTCCCGCCTCTGGCAAAGCCCGGAGCCCCAGCGCTGCGGGGCCTGCGGATAGGGCGCCAAGGGGAGGGGAAGAGCAGCAAGAGCTTTCGGGGCTGGGCCCTTCCCTGCGGGAGCAGGAGCCCGACCTTCGCCCCCGCGGAAAAGAGGCTCGGCGGCGGCCGAGGGGCCCCGAGGTGTCCCGCCTCTGGCAAAGCCCGGAGCCCCAGCGCTGCGGGGCCTGTGGATAGGGCGCCAAGGGGAGGGGAAGAGCAGCAAGAGCTTTCGGGGCTGGGCCCTTCCCTGCGGGAGCAGGAGCCCGACGTTCGCCCCCCCGGAAAAGAGGCTCGGCGGCGGCCGAGGGGCCCCGAGGTGTCCCGCCTCTGGCAAAGCCCGGAGCCCCAGCGCTGCGGGGCCTGCGGATAGGGCGCCAAGGGGAGGGGAAGAGCAGCAAGAGCTTTCGGGGCTGGGCCCTTCCCTGCGGGAGCAGGAGCCCGACGTTCGCCCCCCCGGAAAAGAGGCTCGGCGGCGGCCGACGGGCCCCGAGGTGTCCCGCCTCTGGCAAAGCCCGGAGCCCCAGCGCTGCGGGGCCTGCGGATAGGGCGCCAAGGGGAGGGGAAGAGCAGCAAGAGCTTTCGGGGCTGGGCCCTTCCCTGCGGGAGCAGGAGCCCGACGTTCGCCCCCCCGGAAAAGAGGCTCGGCGGCGGCCGAGGGGCCCCGAGGTGTCCCGCCTCTGGCAAAGCCCGGAGCCCCAGCGCTGCGGGGCCTGCGGATAGGGCGCCAAGGGGAGGGGAAGAGCAGCAAGAGCTTTCGGGGCTGGGCCCTTCCCTGCGGGAGCAGGAGCCCGACCTTCGCCCCCCCGGAAAAGAGGCTCGGCGGCGGCCGAGGGGCCCCGAGGTGTCCCGCCTCTGGCAAAGCCCGGAGCCCCAGCGCTGCGGGGCCTGTGGATAGGGCGCCAAGGGGAGGGGAAGAGCAGCAAGAGCTTTCGGGGCTGGGCCCTTCCCTGCGGGAGCAGGAGCCCGACGTTCGCCCCCCCGGAAAAGAGGCTCGGCGGCGGCCGACGGGCCCCGAGGTGTCCCGCCTCTGGCAAAGCCCGGAGCCCCAGCGCTGCGGGGCCTGCGGATAGGGCGCCAAGGGGAGGGGAAGAGCAGCAAGAGCTTTCGGGGCTGGGCCCTTCCCTGCGGGAGCAGGAGCCCGACCTTCGCCCCCCCGGAAAAGAGGCTCGGCGGCGGCCGACGGGCCCCGAGGTGTCCCGCCTCTGGCAAAGCCCGGAGCCCCAGCGCTGCGGGGCCTGCGGATAGGGCGCCAAGGGGAGGGGAAGAGCAGCAAGAGCTTTCGGGGCTGGGCCCTTCCCTGCGGGAGCAGGAGCCCGACCTTCGCCCCCCCGGAAAAGAGGCTCGGCGGCGGCCGACGGGCCCCGAGGTGTCCCGCCTCTGGCAAAGCCCGGAGCCCCAGCGCTGCGGGGCCTGCGGATAGGGCACCAAGGGGAGGGGAAGAGCAGCAAGAGCTTTCGGGGCTGGGCCCTTCCCTGCGGGAGCAGGAGCCCGACGTTCGCCCCCCCGGAAAAGAGGCTCGGCGGCGGGCGACGGGCCCCGAGGTGTCCCGCCTCTGGCAAAGCCCGGAGCCCCAGCGCTGCGGGGCCTGCGGATAGGGCGCCAAGGGGAGGGGAAGAGCAGCAAGAGCTTTTGGGGCTGGGCCCTTTCCTGCGGGAGCAGGAGCCCGACCTTCGCCCCCCCGGAAAAGAGGCTCGGCGGCGGGCGACGGGCCCCGGGGTGTCCCGCCTCTGGCAAAGCCCGGAGCCCCAGCGCTGCGGGGCCTGCGGATAGGGCGCCAAGGGGAGGGGAAGAGCAGCAAGAGCTTTCGGGGCTGGGCCCTTCCCTGCGGGAGCAGGAGCCCGACGTTCGCCCCCCCGGAAAAGAGGCTCGGCGGCGGCCGACGGGCCCCGAGGTGTCCCGCCTCTGGCAAAGCCCGGAGCCCCAGCGCTGCGGGGCCTGCGGATAGGGCGCCAAGGGGAGGGGAAGAGCAGCAAGAGCTTTCGGGGCTGGGCCCTTCCCTGCGGGAGCAGGAGCCCGACCTTCGCCCCCCCGGAAAAGAGGCTCGGCGGCGGCCGACGGGCCCCGAGGTGTCCCGCCTCTGGCAAAGCCCGGAGCCCCAGCGCTGCGGGGCCTGCGGATAGGGCGCCAAGGGGAGGGGAAGAGCAGCAAGAGCTTTCGGGGCTGGGCCCTTCCCTGCGGGAGCAGGAGCCCGACGTTCGCCCCCCCGGAAAAGAGGCTCGGCGGCGGCCGAGGGGCCCCGAGGTGTCCCGCCTCTGGCAAAGCCCGGAGCCCCAGCGCTGCGGGGCCT
Organism: Buteo buteo; assembly: GCF_964188355.1. Lineage (NCBI taxonomy): Eukaryota > Metazoa > Chordata > Aves > Accipitriformes > Accipitridae > Buteo > Buteo buteo. The sequence continues at coordinate 21,932 of NW_027439518.1, forward strand.
GCGGATAGGGCGCCAAGGGGAGGGGAAGAGCAGCAAGAGCTTTCGGGGCTGGGCCCTTCCCTGCGGGAGCAGGAGCCCGACGTTCGCCCCCCCGGAAAAGAGGCTCGGCGGCGGCCGACGGGCCCCGAGGTGTCCCGCCTCTGGCAAAGCCCGGAGCCCCAGCGCTGCGGGGCCTGCGGATAGGGCGCCAAGGGGAGGGGAAGAGCAGCAAGAGCTTTCGGGGCTGGGCCCTTCCCTGCGGGAGCAGGAGCCCGACGTTCGCCCCCCCGGAAAAGAGGCTCGGCGGCGGCCGAGGGGCCCCGAGGTGTCCCGCCTCTGGCAAAGCCCGGAGCCCCAGCGCTGCGGGGCCTGCGGATAGGGCGCCAAGGGGAGGGGAAGAGCAGCAAGAGCTTTCGGGGCTGGGCCCTTCCCTGCGGGAGCAGGAGCCCGACCTTCGCCCCCCCGGAAAAGAGGCTCGGCGGCGGCCGACGGGCCCCGAGGTGTCCCGCCTCTGGCAAAGCCCGGAGCCCCAGCGCTGCGGGGCCTGCGGATAGGGCGCCAAGGGGAGGGGAAGAGCAGCAAGAGCTTTCGGGGCTGGGCCCTTCCCTGCGGGAGCAGGAGCCCGACCTTCGCCCCCCCGAAAAAGAGGCTCGGCGGCGGCCGACGGGCCCCGAGGTGTCCCGCCTCTGGCAAAGCCCGGAGCCCCAGCGCTGCGGGGCCTGCGGATAGGGCGCCAAGGGGAGGGGAAGAGCAGCAAGAGCTTTCGGGGCTGGGCCCTTCCCTGCGGGAGCAGGAGCCCGACCTTCGCCCCCCCGGAAAAGAGGCTCGGCGGCGGCCGACGGGCCCCGAGGTGTCCCGCCTCTGGCAAAGCCCGGAGCCCCAGCGCTGCGGGGCCTGCGGATAGGGCGCCAAGGGGAGGGGAAGAGCAGCAAGAGCTTTCGGGGCTGGGCCCTTCCCTGCGGGAGCAGGAGCCCGACGTTCGCCCCCCCGGAAAAGAGGCTCGGAGGCGGGCGACGGGCCCCGAGGTGTCCCGCCTCTGGCAAAGCCCGGAGCCCCAGCGCTGCGGGGCCTGCGGATAGGGCGCCAAGGGGAGGGGAAGAGCAGCAAGAGCTTTTGGGGCTGGGCCCTTTCCTGCGGGAGCAGGAGCCCGACCTTCGCCCCCCCGGAAAAGAGGCTCGGCGGCGGGCGACGGGCCCCGGGGTGTCCCGCCTCTGGCAAAGCCCGGAGCCCCAGCGCTGCGGGGCCTGCGGATAGGGCGCCAAGGGGAGGGGAAGAGCAGCAAGAGCTTTCGGGGCTGGGCCCTTCCCTGCGGGAGCAGGAGCCCGACGTTCGCCCCCCCGGAAAAGAGGCTCGGCGGCGGCCGAGGGGCCCCGAGGTGTCCCGCCTCTGGCAAAGCCCGGAGCCCCAGCGCTGCGGGGCCTGCGGATAGGGCGCCAAGGGGAGGGGAAGAGCAGCAAGAGCTTTCGGGGCTGGGCCCTTCCCTGCGGGAGCAGGAGCCCGACCTTCGCCCCCCCGGAAAAGAGGCTCGGCGGCGGCCGACGGGCCCCGAGGTGTCCCGCCTCTGGCAAAGCCCGGAGCCCCAGCGCTGCGGGGCCTGCGGATAGGGCGCCAAGGGGAGGGGAAGAGCAGCAAGAGCTTTCGGGGCTGGGCCCTTCCCTGCGGGAGCAGGAGCCCGACCTTCGCCCCCCCGGAAAAGAGGCTCGGCGGCGGCCGAGGGGCCCCGAGGTGTCCCGCCTCTGGCAAAGCCCGGAGCCCCAGCGCTGCGGGGCCTGTGGATAGGGCGCCAAGGGGAGGGGAAGAGCAGCAAGAGCTTTCGGGGCTGGGCCCTTCCCTGCGGGAGCAGGAGCCCGACGTTCGCCCCCCCGGAAAAGAGGCTCGGCGGCGGCCGACGGGCCCCGAGGTGTCCCGCCTCTGGCAAAGCCCGGAGCCCCAGCGCTGCGGGGCCTGCGGATAGGGCGCCAAGGGGAGGGGAAGAGCAGCAAGAGCTTTCGGGGCTGGGCCCTTCCCTGCGGGAGCAGGAGCCCGACGTTCGCCCCCCCGGAAAAGAGGCTCGGCGGCGGCCGACGGGCCCCGAGGTGTCCCGCCTCTGGCAAAGCCCGGAGCCCCAGCGCTGCGGGGCCTGCGGATAGGGCGCCAAGGGGAGGGGAAGAGCAGCAAGAGCTTTTGGGGCTGGGCCCTTTCCTGCGGGAGCAGGAGCCCGACCTTCGCCCCCCCAGAAAAGAGGCTCGGCGGCGGGCGACGGGCCCCGGGGTGTCCCGCCTCTGGCAAAGCCCGGAGCCCCAGCGCTGCGGGGCCTGCGGATAGGGCGCCAAGGGGAGGGGAAGAGCAGCAAGAGCTTTCGGGGCTGGGCCCTTCCCTGCGGGAGCAGGAGCCCGACGTTCGCCCCCCCGGAAAAGAGGCTCGGCGGCGGCCGACGGGCCCCGAGGTGTCCCGCCTCTGGCAAAGCCCGGAGCCCCAGCGCTGCGGGGCCTGCGGATAGGGCGCCAAGGGGAGGGGAAGAGCAGCAAGAGCTTTCGGGGCTGGGCCCTTCCCTGCGGGAGCAGGAGCCCGACCTTCGCCCCCCCGGAAAAGAGGCTCGGCGGCGGCCGACGGGCCCCGAGGTGTCCCGCCTCTGGCAAAGCCCGGAGCCCCAGCGCTGCGGGGCCTGCGGATAGGGCGCCAAGGGGAGGGGAAGAGCAGCAAGAGCTTTCGGGGCTGGGCCCTTCCCTGCGGGAGCAGGAGCCCGACCTTCGCCCCCCCGGAAAAGAGGCTCGGCGGCGGCCGAGGGGCCCCGAGGTGTCCCGCCTCTGGCAAAGCCCGGAGCCCCAGCGCTGCGGGGCCTGCGGATAGGGCGCCAAGGGGAGGGGAAGAGCAGCAAGAGCTTTCGGGGCTGGGCCCTTCCCTGCGGGAGCAGGAGCCCGACCTTCGCCCCCCCGGAAAAGAGGCTCGGCGGCGGCCGAGGGGCCCCGAGGTGTCCCGCCTCTGGCAAAGCCCGGAGCCCCAGCGCTGCGGGGCCTGCGGATAGGGCGCCAAGGGGAGGGGAAGAGCAGCAAGAGCTTTCGGGGCTGGGCCCTTCCCTGCGGGAGCAGGAGCCCGACGTTCGCCCCCCCGGAAAAGAGGCTCGGCGGCGGCCGAGGGGCCCCGAGGTGTCCCGCCTCTGGCAAAGCCCGGAGCCCCAGCGCTGCGGGGCCTGCGGATAGGGCGCCAAGGGGAGGGGAAGAGCAGCAAGAGCTTTCGGGGCTGGGCCCTTCCCTGCGGGAGCAGGAGCCCGACCTTCGCCCCCCCGGAAAAGAGGCTCGGCGGCGGCCGACGGGCCCCGAGGTGTCCCGCCTCTGGCAAAGCCCGGAGCCCCAGCGCTGCGGGGCCTGCGGATAGGGCGCCAAGGGGAGGGGAAGAGCAGCAAGAGCTTTCGGGGCTGGGCCCTTCCCTTCGGGAGCAGGAGCCCGACGTTCGCCCCCCCGGAAAAGAGGCTCGGCGGCGGCCGACGGGCCCCGAGGTGTCCCGCCTCTGGCAAAGCCCGGAGCCCCAGCGCTGCGGGGCCTGCGGATAGGGCACCAAGGGGAGGGGAAGAGCAGCAAGAGCTTTCGGGGCTGGGCCCTTCCCTGCGGGAGCAGGAGCCCGACGTTCGCCCCCCCGGAAAAGAGGCTCGGCGGCGGCCGAGGGGCCCCGAGGTGTCCCGCCTCTGGCAAAGCCCGGAGCCCCAGCGCTGCGGGGCCTGCGGATAGGGCGCCAAGGGGAGGGGAAGAGCAGCAAGAGCTTTCGGGGCTGGGCCCTTTCCTGCGGGAGCAGGAGCCCGACCTTCGCCCCCCCGGAAAAGAGGCTCGGCGGCGGGCGACGGGCCCCGGGGTGTCCCGCCTCTGGCAAAGCCCGGAGCCCCAGCGCTGCGGGGCCTGCAGATAGGGCGCCAAGGGGAGGGGAAGAGCAGCAAGAGCTTTCGGGGCTGGGCCCTTCCCTGCGGGAGCAGGAGCCCGACGTTCGCCCCCCCGGAAAAGAGGCTCGGCGGCGGCCGAGGGGCCCCGAGGTGTCCCGCCTCTGGCAAAGCCCGGAGCCCCAGCGCTGCGGGGCCTGCGGATAGGGCGCCAAGGGGAGGGGAAGAGCAGCAAGAGCTTTCGGGGCTGGGCCCTTCCCTGCGGGAGCAGGAGCCCGACGTTCGCCCCCCCGGAAAAGAGGCTCGGCGGCGGCCGACGGGCCCCGAGGTGTCCCGCCTCTGGCAAAGCCCGGAGCCCCAGCGCTGCGGGGCCTGCGGATAGGGCGCCAAGGGGAGGGGAAGAACAGCAAGAGCTTTCGGGGCTGGGCCCTTCCCTGCGGGAGCAGGAGCCCGACCTTCGCCCCCCCGGAAAAGAGGCTCGGCGGCGGCCGAGGGGCCCCGAGGTGTCCCGCCTCTGGCAAAGCCCGGAGCCCCAGCGCTGCGGGGCCTGCGGATAGGGCGCCAAGGGGAGGGGAAGAGCAGCAAGAGCTTTCGGGGCTGGGCCCTTCCCTGCGGGAGCAGGAGCCCGACGTTCGCCCCCCCGGAAAAGAGGCTCGGCGGCGGCCGACGGGCCCCGAGGTGTCCCGCCTCTGGCAAAGCCCGGAGCCCCAGCGCTGCGGGGCCTGTGGATAGGGCGCCAAGGGGAGGGGAAGAGCAGCAAGAGCTTTCGGGGCTGGGCCCTTCCCTGCGGGAGCAGGAGCCCGACGTTCGCCCCCCCGGAAAAGAGGCTCGGCGGCGGCCGACGGGCCCCGAGGTGTCCCGCCTCTGGCAAAGCCCGGAGCCCCAGCGCTGCGGGGCCTGCGGATAGGGCGCCAAGGGGAGGGGAAGAGCAGCAAGAGCTTTCGGGGCTGGGCCCTTCCCTGCGGGAGCAGGAGCCCGACGTTCGCCCCCCCGGAAAAGAGGCTCGGCGGCGGCCGACGGGCCCCGAGGTGTCCCGCCTCTGGCAAAGCCCGGAGCCCCAGCGCTGCGGGGCCTGCGGATAGGGCGCCAAGGGGAGGGGAAGAGCAGCAAGAGCTTTCGGGGCTGGGCCCTTCCCTGCGGGAGCAGGAGCCCGACCTTCGCCCCCCCGGAAAAGAGGCTCGGCGGCGGCCGAGGGGCCCCGAGGTGTCCCGCCTCTGGCAAAGCCCGGAGCCCCAGCGCTGCGGGGCCTGTGGATAGGGCGCCAAGGGGAGGGGAAGAGCAGCAAGAGCTTTCGGGGCTGGGCCCTTCCCTGCGGGAGCAGGAGCCCGACGTTCGCCCCCCCGGAAAAGAGGCTCGGCGGCGGCCGACGGGCCCCGAGGTGTCCCGCCTCTGGCAAAGCCCGGAGCCCCAGCGCTGCGGGGCCTGCGGATAGGGCGCCAAGGGGAGGGGAAGAGCAGCAAGAGCTTTCGGGGCTGGGCCCTTCCCTGCGGGAGCAGGAACCCGACCTTCGCCCCCCCGGAAAAGAGGCTCGGCGGCGGCCGACGGGCCCCGAGGTGTCCCGCCTCTGGCAAAGCCCGGAGCCCCAGCGCTGCGGGGCCTGCGGATAGGGCGCCAAGGGGAGGGGAAGAGCAGCAAGAGCTTTCGGGGCTGGGCCCTTCCCTGCGGGAGCAGGAGCCCGACGTTCGCCCCCCCGGAAAAGAGGCTCGGCGGCGGCCGAGGGGCCCCGAGGTGTCCCGCCTCTGGCAAAGCCCGGAGCCCCAGCGCTGCGGGGCCTGCGGATAGGGCGCCAAGGGGAGGGGAAGAGCAGCAAGAGCTTTCGGGGCTGGGCCCTTCCCTGCGGGAGCAGGAGCCCGACGTTCGCCCCCCCGGAAAAGAGGCTCGGCGGCGGCCGACGGGCCCCGAGGTGTCCCGCCTCTGGCAAAGCCCGGAGCCCCAGCGCTGCGGGGCCTGTGGATAGGGCGCCAAGGGGAGGGGAAGAGCAGCAAGAGCTTTCGGGGCTGGGCCCTTCCCTGCGGGAGCAGGAGCCCGACGTTCGCCCCCCCGGAAAAGAGGCTCGGCGGCGGCCGACGGGCCCCGAGGTGTCCCGCCTCTGGCAAAGCCCGGAGCCCCAGCGCTGCGGGGCCTGCGGATAGGGCGCCAAGGGGAGGGGAAGAGCAGCAAGAGCTTTCGGGGCTGGGCCCTTCCCTGCGGGAGCAGGAGCCCGACGTTCGCCCCCCCGGAAAAGAGGCTCGGCGGCGGCCGACGGGCCCCGAGGTGTCCCGCCTCTGGCAAAGCCCGGAGCCCCAGCGCTGCGGGGCCTGCGGATAGGGCGCCAAGGGGAGGGGAAGAGCAGCAAGAGCTTTCGGGGCTGGGCCCTTCCCTGCGGGAGCAGGAGCCCGACCTTCGCCCCCCCGGAAAAGAGGCTCGGCGGCGGCCGACGGGCCCCGAGGTGTCCCGCCTCTGGCAAAGCCCGGAGCCCCAGCGCTGCGGGGCCTGCGGATAGGGCGCCAAGGGGAGGGGAAGAGCAGCAAGAGCTTTCGGGGCTGGGCCCTTCCCTGCGGGAGCAGGAGCCCGACCTTCGCCCCCCCGGAAAAGAGGCTCGGCGGCGGCCGACGGGCCCCGAGGTGTCCCGCCTCTGGCAAAGCCCGGAGCCCCAGCGCTGCGGGGCCTGTGGATAGGGCGCCAAGGGGAGGGGAAGAGCAGCAAGAGCTTTCGGGGCTGGGCCCTTCCCTGCGGGAGCAGGAGCCCGACGTTCGCCCCCCCGGAAAAGAGGCTCGGCGGCGGCCGACGGGCCCCGAGGTGTCCCGCCTCTGGCAAAGCCCGGAGCCCCAGCGCTGCGGGGCCTGCGGATAGGGCGCCAAGGGGAGGGGAAGAGCAGCAAGAGCTTTCGGGGCTGGGCCCTTCCCTGCGGGAGCAGGAACCCGACCTTCGCCCCCCCGGAAAAGAGGCTCGGCGGCGGCCGACGGGCCCCGAGGTGTCCCGCCTCTGGCAAAGCCCGGAGCCCCAGCGCTGCGGGGCCTGCGGATAGGGCGCCAAGGGGAGGGGAAGAGCAGCAAGAGCTTTCGGGGCTGGGCCCTTCCCTGCGGGAGCAGGAGCCCGACGTTCGCCCCCCCGGAAAAGAGGCTCGGCGGCGGCCGAGGGGCCCCGAGGTGTCCCGCCTCTGGCAAAGCCCGGAGCCCCAGCGCTGCGGGGCCTGCGGATAGGGCGCCAAGGGGAGGGGAAGAGCAGCAAGAGCTTTCGGGGCTGGGCCCTTCCCTGCGGGAGCAGGAGCCCGACGTTCGCCCCCCCGGAAAAGAGGCTCGGCGGCGGCCGAGGGGCCCCGAGGCGTCCCGCCTCTGGCAAAGCCCGGAGCCCCAGCGCTGCGGGGCCTGCGGATAGGGCGCCAAGGGGAGGGGAAGAGCAGCAAGAGCTTTCGGGGCTGGGCCCTTCCCTGCGGGAGCAGGAGCCCGACGTTCGCCCCCCCGGAAAAGAGGCTCGGCGGCGGCCGAGGGGCCCCGAGGTGTCCCGCCTCTGGCAAAGCCCGGAGCCCCAGCGCTGCGGGGCCTGCGGATAGGGCGCCAAGGGGAGGGGAAGAGCAGCAAGAGCTTTCGGGGCTGGGCCCTTCCCTGCGGGAGCAGGAGCCCGACGTTCGCCCCCCCGGAAAAGAGGCTCGGCGGCGGCCGAGGGGCCCCGAGGTGTCCCGCCTCTGGCAAAGCCCGGAGCCCCAGCGCTGCGGGGCCTGCGGATAGGGCGCCAAGGGGAGGGGAAGAGCAGCAAGAGCTTTCGGGGCTGGGCCCTTCCCTGCGGGAGCAGGAGCCCGACGTTCGCCCCCCCGAAAAAGAGGCTCGGCGGCGGCCGACGGGCCCCGAGGTGTCCCGCCTCTGGCAAAGCCCGGAGCCCCAGCGCTGCGGGGCCTGCGGATAGGGCGCCAAGGGGAGGGGAAGAGCAGCAAGAGCTTTCGGGGCTGGGCCCTTCCCTGCGGGAGCAGGAGCCCGACGTTCGCCCCCCCGGAAAAGAGGCTCGGCGGCGGGCGACGGGCCCCGAGGTGTCCCGCCTCTGGCAAAGCCCGGAGCCCCAGCGCTGCGGGGCCTGCGGATAGGGCGCCAAGGGGAGGGGAAGAGCAGCAAGAGCTTTCGGGGCTGGGCCCTTTCCTGCGGGAGCAGGAGCCCGACCTTCGCCCCCCCGGAAAAGAGGCTCGGCGGCGGCCGACGGGCCCCGGGGTGTCCCGCCTCTGGCAAAGCCCGGAGCCCCAGCGCTGCGGGGCCTGCGGATAGGGCGCCAAGGGGAGGGGAAGAGCAGCAAGAGCTTTCGGGGCTGGGCCCTTCCCTGCGGGAGCAGGAGCCCGACGTTCGCCCCCCCGGAAAAGAGGCTCGGCGGCGGCCGAGGGGCCCCGAGGTGTCCCGCCTCTGGCAAAGCCCGGAGCCCCAGCGCTGCGGGGCCTGCGGATAGGGCGCCAAGGGGAGGGGAAGAGCAGCAAGAGCTTTCGGGGCTGGGCCCTTCCCTGCGGGAGCAGGAGCCCGACCTTCGCCCCCCCGGAAAAGAGGCTCGGCGGCGGCCGACGGGCCCCGAGGTGTCCCGCCTCTGGCAAAGCCCGGAGCCCCAGCGCTGCGGGGCCTGCGGATAGGGCGCCAAGGGGAGGTTGAAGAGCAGCAAGAGCTTTCGGGGCTGGGCCCTTCCCTGCGGGAGCAGGAGCCCGACGTTCGCCCCCCCGGAAAAGAGGCTCGGCGGCGGCCGACGGGCCCCGAGGTGTCCCGCCTCTGGCAAAGCCCGGAGCCCCAGCGCTGCGGGGCCTGTGGATAGGGCGCCAAGGGGAGGGGAAGAGCAGCAAGAGCTTTCGGGGCTGGGCCCTTCCCTGCGGGAGCAGGAGCCCGACGTTCGCCCCCCCGGAAAAGAGGCTCGGCGGCGGCCGACGGGCCCCGAGGTGTCCCGCCTCTGGCAAAGCCCGGAGCCCCAGCGCTGCGGGGCCTGCGGATAGGGCGCCAAGGGGAGGGGAAGAGCAGCAAGAGCTTTCGGGGCTGGGCCCTTCCCTGCGGGAGCAGGAGCCCGACGTTCGCCCCCCCGGAAAAGAGGCTCGGCGGCGGCCGAGGGGCCCCGAGGTGTCCCGCCTCTGGCAAAGCCCGGAGCCCCAGCGCTGCGGGGCCTGCGGATAGGGCGCCAAGGGGAGGGGAAGAGCAGCAAGAGCTTTCGGGGCTGGGCCCTTCCCTGCGGGAGCAGGAGCCCGACGTTCGCCCCCCCGGAAAAGAGGCTCGGCGGCGGCCGACGGGCCCCGAGGTGTCCCGCCTCTGGCAAAGCCCGGAGCCCCAGCGCTGCGGGGCCTGCGGATAGGGCGCCAAGGGGAGGGGAAGAGCAGCAAGAGCTTTCGGGGCTGGGCCCTTTCCTGCGGGAGCAGGAGCCCGACCTTCGCCCCCCCGGAAAAGAGGCTCGGCGGCGGCCGACGGGCCCCGAGGTGTCCCGCCTCTGGCAAAGCCCGGAGCCCCAGCGCTGCGGGGCCTGCGGATAGGGCGCCAAGGGGAGGGGAAGAGCAGCAAGAGCTTTCGGGGCTGGGCCCTTCCCTGCGGGAGCAGGAGCCCGACGTTCGCCCCCCCGGAAAAGAGGCTCGGCGGCGGCCGAGGGGCCCCGAGGTGTCCCGCCTCTGGCAAAGCCCGGAGCCCCAGCGCTGCGGGGCCTGCGGATAGGGCGCCAAGGGGAGGGGAAGAGCAGCAAGAGCTTTCGGGGCTGGGCCCTTCCCTGCGGGAGCAGGAGCCCGACCTTCGCCCCCCCGGAAAAGAGGCTCGGCGGCGGCCGACGGGCCCCGAGGTGTCCCGCCTCTGGCAAAGCCCGGAGCCCCAGCGCTGCGGGGCCTGCGGATAGGGTGCCAAGGGGAGGGGAAGAGCAGCAAGAGCTTTCGGGGCTGGGCCCTTCCCTGCGGGAGCAGGAGCCCGACGTTCGCCCCGCCGGAAAAGAGGCTCGGCGGCGGCCGAGGGGCCCCGAGGTGTCCCGCCTCTGGCAAAGCCCGGAGCCCCAGCGCTGCGGGGCCTGCGGATAGGGCGCCAAGGGGAGGGGAAGAGCAGCAAGAGCTTTCGGGGCTGGGCCCTTCCCTGCGGGAGCAGGAGCCCGACGTTCGCCCCCCCGGAAAAGAGGCTCGGCGGCGGCCGAGGGGCCCCGAGGTGTCCCGCCTCTGGCAAAGCCCGGAGCCCCAGCGCTGCGGGGCCTGTGGATAGGGCGCCAAGGGGAGGGGAAGAGCAGCAAGAGCTTTCGGGGCTGGGCCCTCCCCTGCGGGAGCAGGAGCCCGACGTTCGCCCCCCCGGAAAAGAGGCTCGGCGGCGGGCGACGGGCCCCGAGGTGTCCCGCCTCTGGCAAAGCCCGGAGCCCCAGCGCTGCGGGGCCTGCGGATAGGGCGCCAAGGGGAGGGGAAGAGCAGCAAGAGCTTTCGGGGCTGGGCCCTTTCCTGCGGGAGGAGGAGCCCGACCTTCGCCCCCCCGGAAAAGAGGCTCGGCGGCGGGCGACGGGCCCCGAGGTGTCCCGCCTCTGGCAAAGCCCGGAGCCCCAGCGCTGCGGGGCCTGCGGATAGGGCGCCAAGGGGAGGGGAAGAGCAGCAAGAGCTTTCGGGGCTGGGCCCTTCCCTGCGGGAGCAGGAGCCCGACCTTCGCCCCCCCGGAAAAGAGGCTCGGCGGCGGCCGAGGGGCCCCGAGGTGTCCCGCCTCTGGCAAAGCCCGGAGCCCCAGCGCTGCGGGGCCTGCGGATAGGGCGCCAAGGGGAGGGGAAGAGCAGCAAGAGCTTTCGGGGCTGGGCCCTTCCCTGCGGGAGCAGGAGCCCGACGTTCGCCCCCCCGGAAAAGAGGCTCGGCGGCGGCCGATGGGCCCCGAGGTGTCCCGCCTCTGGCAAAGCCCGGAGCCCCAGCGCTGCGGGGCCTGTGGATAGGGCGCCAAGGGGAGGGGAAGAGCAGCAAGAGCTTTCGGGGCTGGGCCCTTCCCTGCGGGAGCAGGAGCCCGACCTTCGCCCCCCCGGAAAAGAGGCTCGGCGGCGGCCGAGGGGCCCCGAGGTGTCCCGCCTCTGGCAAAGCCCGGAGCCCCAGCGCTGCGGGGCCTGCGGATAGGGCGCCAAGGGGAGGGGAAGAGCAGCAAGAGCTTTCGGGGCTGGGCCCTTCCCTGCGGGAGCAGGAGCCCGACGTTCGCCCCCCCGGAAAAGAGGCTCGGCGGCGGCCGAGGGGCCCCGAGGTGTCCCGCCTCTGGCAAAGCCCGGAGCCCCAGCGCTGCGGGGCCTGCGGATAGGGCGCCAAGGGGAGGGGAAGAGCAGCAAGAGCTTTCGGGGCTGGGCCCTTCCCTGCGGGAGCAGGAGCCCGACCTTCGCCCCCCCGGAAAAGAGGCTCGGCGGCGGCCGAGGGGCCCCGAGGTGTCCCGCCTCTGGCAAAGCCCGGAGCCCCAGCGCTGCGGGGCCTGCGGATAGGGCGCCAAGGGGAGGGGAAGAGCAGCAAGAGCTTTCGGGGCTGGGCCCTTCCCTGCGGGAGCAGGAGCCCGACCTTCGCCCCCCCGGAAAAGAGGCTCGGCGGCGGCCGACGGGCCCCGAGGTGTCCCGCCTCTGGCAAAGCCCGGAGCCCCAGCGCTGCGGGGCCTGCGGATAGGGCGCCAAGGGGAGGTTGAAGAGCAGCAAGAGCTTTCGGGGCTGGGCCCTTCCCTGCGGGAGCAGGAGCCCGACGTTCGCCCCCCCGGAAAAGAGGCTCGGCGGCGGCCGACGGGCCCCGAGGTGTCCCGCCTCTGGCAAAGCCCGGAGCCCCAGCGCTGCGGGGCCTGCGGATAGGGCGCCAAGGGGAGGGGAAGAGCAGCAAGAGCTTTCGGGGCTGGGCCCTTCCCTGCGGGAGCAGGAGCCCGACGTTCGCCCCCCCGGAAAAGAGGCTCGGCGGCGGCCGAGGGGCCCCGAGGTGTCCCGCCTCTGGCAAAGCCCGGAGCCCCAGCGCTGCGGGGCCTGCGGATAGGGCGCCAAGGGGAGGGGAAGAGCAGCAAGAGCTTTCGGGGCTGGGCCCTTCCCTGCGGGAGCAGGAGCCCGACGTTCGCCCCCCCGGAAAAGAGGCTCGGCGGCGGCCGAGGGGCCCCGAGGTGTCCCGCCTCTGGCAAAGCCCGGAGCCCCAGCGCTGCGGGGCCTGCGGATAGGGCGCCAAGGGGAAGGGAAGAGCAGCAAGAGCTTTCGGGGCTGGGCCCTTCCCTGCGAGAGCAGGAGCCCGACGTTCGCCCCCCCGGAAAAGAGGCTCGGCGGCGGCCGACGGGCCCCGAGGTGTCCCGCCTCTGGCAAAGCCCGGAGCCCCAGCGCTGCGGGGCCTGCGGATAGGGCGCCAAGGGGAGGGGAAGAGCAGCAAGAGCTTTCGGGGCTGGGCCCTTTCCTGCGGGAGCAGGAGCCCGACCTTCGCCCCCCCGGAAAAGAGGCTCGGCGGCGGCCGACGGGCCCCGAGGTGTCCCGCCTCTGGCAAAGCCCGGAGCCCCAGCGCTGCGGGGCCTGCGGATAGGGCGCCAAGGGGAGGGGAAGAGCAGCAAGAGCTTTCGGGGCTGGGCCCTTCCCTGCGGGAGCAGGAGCCCGACGTTCGCCCCCCCGGAAAAGAGGCTCGGCGGCGGCCGAGGGGCCCCGAGGTGTCCCGCCTCTGGCAAAGCCCGGAGCCCCAGCGCTGCGGGGCCTGCGGATAGGGCGCCAAGGGGAGGGGAAGAGCAGCAAGAGCTTTCGGGGCTGGGCCCTTCCCTGCGGGAGCAGGAGCCCGACGTTCGCCCCCCCGGAAAAGAGGCTCGGCGGCGGCCGAGGGGCCCCGAGGTGTCCCGCCTCTGGCAAAGCCCGGAGCCCCAGCGCTGCGGGGCCTGCGGATAGGGTGCCAAGGGGAGGGGAAGAGCAGCAAGAGCTTTCGGGGCTGGGCCCTTCCCTGCGGGAGCAGGAGCCCGACGTTCGCCCCCCCGGAAAAGAGGCTCGGCGGCGGCCGAGGGGCCCCGAGGTGTCCCGCCTCTGGCAAAGCCCGGAGCCCCAGCGCTGCGGGGCCTGCGGATAGGGCGCCAAGGGGAGGGGAAGAGCAGCAAGAGCTTTCGGGGCTGGGCCCTTCCCTGCGGGAGCAGGAGCCCGACCTTCGCCCCCCCGGAAAAGAGGCTCGGCGGCGGCCGACGGGCCCCGAGGTGTCCCGCCTCTGGCAAAGCCCGGAGCCCCAGCGCTGCGGGGCCTGCGGATAGGGCGCCAAGGGGAGGGGAAGAGCAGCAAGAGCTTTCGGGGCTGGGCCCTTCCCTGCGGGAGCAGGAGCCCGACCTTCGCCCCCCCGGAAAAGAGGCTCGGCGGCGGCCGAGGGGCCCCGAGGTGTCCCGCCTCTGGCAAAGCCCGGAGCCCCAGCGCTGCGGGGCCTGCGGATAGGGCGCCAAGGGGAGGGGAAGAGCAGCAAGAGCTTTCGGGGATGGGCCCTTCCCTGCGGGAGCAGGAGCCCGACGTTCGCCCCCCCGGAAAAGAGGCTCGGCGGCGGCCGACGGGCCCCGAGGTGTCCCGCCTCTGGCAAAGCCCGGAGCCCCAGCGCTGCGGGGCCTGCGGATAGGGCGCCAAGGGGAGGGGAAGAGCAGCAAGAGCTTTCGGGGCTGGGCCCTTCCCTGCGGGAGCAGGAGCCCGACGTTCGCCCCCCCGGAAAAGAGGCTCGGCGGCGGCCGACGGGCCCCGAGGTGTCCCGCCTCTGGCAAAGCCCGGAGCCCCAGCGCTGCGGGGCCTGCGGATAGGGCGCCAAGGGGAGGGGAAGAGCAGCAAGAGCTTTCGGGGCTGGGCCCTTCCCTGCGGGAGCAGGAGCCCGACGTTCGCCCCTCCGGAAAAGAGGCTCGGCGGCGGCCGACGGGCCCCGAGGTGTCCCGCCTCTGGTAAAGCCCGGAGCCCCAGCGCTGCGGGGCCTGCGGATAAGGTGCCAATGGGAGGGAAAGAGCAGCAAGAGCTTTCGGGGCTGGGCCCTTCCCTGCGGGAGCAGGAGCCCGACGTTCGCCCCCCCGGAAAAGAGGCTCGGCGGCGGCCGAGGGGCCCCGAGGTGTCCCGCCTCTGGCAAAGCCCGGAGCCCCAGCGCTGCGGGGCCTGCGGATAGGGCGCCAAGGGGAGGGGAAGAGCAGCAAGAGCTTTCGGGGCTGGGCCCTTCCCTGCGGGAGCAGGAGCCCGACCTTCGCCCCCCCGGAAAAGAGGCTCGGCGGCGGCCGAGGGGCCCCGAGGTGTCCCGCCTCTGGCAAAGCCCGGAGCCCCAGCGCTGCGGGGCCTGCGGATAGGGCGCCAAGGGGAGGGGAAGAGCAGCAAGAGCTTTCGGGGCTGGGCCCTTCCCTGCGGGAGCAGGAGCCCGACCTTCGCCCCCCCGGAAAAGAGGCTCGGCGGCGGCCGACGGGCCCCGAGGTGTCCCGCCTCTGGCAAAGCCCGGAGCCCCAGCGCTGCGGGGCCTGCGGATAGGGCGCCAAGGGGAGGTTGAAGAGCAGCAAGAGCTTTCGGGGCTGGGCCCTTCCCTGCGGGAGCAGGAGCCCGACGTTCGCCCCCCCGGAAAAGAGGCTCGGCGGCGGCCGACGGGCCCCGAGGTGTCCCGCCTCTGGCAAAGCCCGGAGCCCCAGCGCTGCGGGGCCTGCGGATAGGGCGCCAAGGGGAGGGGAAGAGCAGCAAGAGCTTTCGGGGCTGGGCCCTTCCCTGCGGGAGCAGGAGCCCGACGTTCGCCCCCCCGGAAAAGAGGCTCGGCGGCGGCCGAGGGGCCCCGAGGTGTCCCGCCTCTGGCAAAGCCCGGAGCCCCAGCGCTGCGGGGCCTGCGGATAGGGCGCCAAGGGGAGGGGAAGAGCAGCAAGAGCTTTCGGGGCTGGGCCCTTCCCTGCGGGAGCAGGAGCCCGACCTTCGCCCCCCCGGAAAAGAGGCTCGGCGGCGGCCGAGGGGCCCCGAGGTGTCCCGCCTCTGGCAAAGCCCGGAGCCCCAGCGCTGCGGGGCCTGCGGATAGGGCGCCAAGGGGAGGGGAAGAGCAGCAAGAGCTTTCGGGGCTGGGCCCTTTCCTGCGGGAGCAGGAGCCCGACCTTCGCCCCCCCGGAAAAGAGGCTCGGCGGCGGCCGACGGGCCCCGAGGTGTCCCGCCTCTGGCAAAGCCCGGAGCCCCAGCGCTGCGGGGCCTGCGGATAGGGCGCCAAGGGGAGGGGAAGAGCAGCAAGAGCTTTCGGGGCTGGGCCCTTCCCTGCGGGAGCAGGAGCCCGACGTTCGCCCCCCTGGAAAAGAGGCTCGGCGGCGGCCGAGGGGCCCCGAGGTGTCCCGCCTCTGGCAAAGCCCGGAGCCCCAGCGCTGCGGGGCCTGCGGATAGGGCGCCAAGGGGAGGGGAAGAGCAGCAAGAGCTTTCGGGGCTGGGCCCTTCCCTGCGGGAGCAGGAGCCCGACGTTCGCCCCCCCGGAAAAGAGGCTCGGCGGCGGCCGAGGGGCCCCGAGGTGTCCCGCCTCTGGCAAAGCCCGGAGCCCCAGCGCTGCGGGGCCTGCGGATAGGGTGCCAAGGGGAGGGGAAGAGCAGCAAGAGCTTTCGGGGCTGGGCCCTTCCCTGCGGGAGCAGGAGCCCGACGTTCGCCCCCCCGGAAAAGAGGCTCGGCGGCGGCCGAGGGGCCCCGAGGTGTCCCGCCTCTGGCAAAGCCCGGAGCCCCAGCGCTGCGGGGCCTGCGGATAGGGCGCCAAGGGGAGGGGAAGAGCAGCAAGAGCTTTCGGGGCTGGGCCCTTCCCTGCGGGAGCAGGAGCCCGACCTTCGCCCCCCCGGAAAAGAGGCTCGGCGGCGGCCGACGGGCCCCGAGGTGTCCCGCCTCTGGCAAAGCCCGGAGCCCCAGCGCTGCGGGGCCTGTGGATAGGGCGCCAAGGGGAGGGGAAGAGCAGCAAGAGCTTTCGGGGCTGGGCCCTTCCCTGCGGGAGCAGGAGCCCGACGTTCGCCCCCCCGGAAAAGAGGCTCGGCGGCGGCCGAGGGGCCCCGAGGTGTCCCGCCTCTGGCAAAGCCCGGAGCCCCAGCGCTGCGGGGCCTGCGGATAGGGCGCCAAGGGGAGGGGAAGAGCAGCAAGAGCTTTCGGGGATGGGCCCTTCCCTGCGGGAGCAGGAGCCCGACGTTCGCCCCCCCGGAAAAGAGGCTCGGCGGCGGCCGACGGGCCCCGAGGTGTCCCGCCTCTGGCAAAGCCCGGAGCCCCAGCGCTGCGGGGCCTGCGGATAGGGCGCCAAGGGGAGGGGAAGAGCAGCAAGAGCTTTCGGGGCTGGGCCCTTCCCTGCGGGAGCAGGAGCCCGACGTTCGCCCCCCCGGAAAAGAGGCTCGGCGGCGGCCGACGGGCCCCGAGGTGTCCCGCCTCTGGCAAAGCCCGGAGCCCCAGCGCTGCGGGGCCTGCGGATAGGGCGCCAAGGGGAGGGGAAGAGCAGCAAGAGCTTTCGGGGCTGGGCCCTTCCCTGCGGGAGCAGGAGCCCGACGTTCGCCCCCCCGGAAAAGAGGCTCGGCGGCGGCCGAGGGGCCCCGAGGTGTCCCGCCTCTGGTAAAGCCCGGAGCCCCAGCGCTGCGGGGCCTGCGGATAGGGTGCCAATGGGAGGGAAAGAGCAGCAAGAGCTTTCGGGGCTGGGCCCTTCCCTGCGGGAGCAGGAGCCCGACCTTCGCCCCCCCGGAAAAGAGGCTCGGCGGCGGCCGACGGGCCCCGAGGTGTCCCGCCTCTGGCAAAGCCCGGAGCCCCAGCGCTGCGGGGCCTGCGGATAGGGCGCCAAGGGGAGGGGAAGAGCAGCAAGAGCTTTCGGGGCTGGGCCCTTTCCTGCGGGAGCAGGAGCCCGACCTTCGCCCCCCCGGAAAAGAGGCTCGGCGGCGGCCGACGGGCCCCGAGGTGTCCCGCCTCTGGCAAAGCCCGGAGCCCCAGCGCTGCGGGGCCTGCGGATAGGGCGCCAAGGGGAGGGGAAGAGCAGCAAGAGCTTTCGGGGCTGGGCCCTTCCCTGCGGGAGCAGGAGCCCGACGTTCGCCCCCCCGGAAAAGAGGCTCGGCGGCGGCCGAGGGGCCCCGAGGTGTCCCGCCTCTGGCAAAGCCCGGAGCCCCAGCGCTGCGGGGCCTGCGGATAGGGCGCCAAGGGGAGGGGAAGAGCAGCAAGAGCTTTCGGGGCTGGGCCCTTCCCTGCGGGAGCAGGAGCCCGACGTTCGCCCCCCCGGAAAAGAGGCTCGGCGGCGGCCGAGGGGCCCCGAGGTGTCCCGCCTCTGGCAAAGCCCGGAGCCCCAGCGCTGCGGGGCCTGCGGATAGGGTGCCAAGGGGAGGGGAAGAGCAGCAAGAGCTTTCGGGGCTGGGCCCTTCCCTGCGGGAGCAGGAGCCCGACGTTCGCCCCCCCGGAAAAGAGGCTCGGCGGCGGCCGAGGGGCCCCGAGGTGTCCCGCCTCTGGCAAAGCCCGGAGCCCCAGCGCTGCGGGGCCTGCGGATAGGGCGCCAAGGGGAGGGGAAGAGCAGCAAGAGCTTTCGGGGCTGGGCCCTTCCCTGCGGGAGCAGGAGCCCGACCTTCGCCCCCCCGGAAAAGAGGCTCGGCGGCGGCCGACGGGCCCCGAGGTGTCCCGCCTCTGGCAAAGCCCGGAGCCCCAGCGCTGCGGGGCCTGTGGATAGGGCGCCAAGGGGAGGGGAAGAGCAGCAAGAGCTTTCGGGGCTGGGCCCTTCCCTGCGGGAGCAGGAGCCCGACCTTCGCCCCCCCGGAAAAGAGGCTCGGCGGCGGCCGAGGGGCCCCGAGGTGTCCCGCCTCTGGCAAAGCCCGGAGCCCCAGCGCTGCGGGGCCTGCGGATAGGGCGCCAAGGGGAGGGGAAGAGCAGCAAGAGCTTTCGGGGATGGGCCCTTCCCTGCGGGAGCAGGAGCCCGACGTTCGCCCCCCCGGAAAAGAGGCTCGGCGGCGGCCGACGGGCCCCGAGGTGTCCCGCCTCTGGCAAAGCCCGGAGCCCCAGCGCTGCGGGGCCTGCGGATAGGGCGCCAAGGGGAGGGGAAGAGCAGCAAGAGCTTTCGGGGCTGGGCCCTTCCCTGCGGGAGCAGGAGCCCGACGTTCGCCCCCCCGGAAAAGAGGCTCGGCGGCGGCCGACGGGCCCCGAGGTGTCCCGCCTCTGGCAAAGCCCGGAGCCCCAGCGCTGCGGGGCCTGCGGATAGGGCGCCAAGGGGAGGGGAAGAGCAGCAAGAGCTTTCGGGGCTGGGCCCTTCCCTGCGGGAGCAGGAGCCCGACGTTCGCCCCTCCGGAAAAGAGGCTCGGCGGCGGCCGACGGGCCCCGAGGTGTCCCGCCTCTGGTAAAGCCCGGAGCCCCAGCGCTGCGGGGCCTGCGGATAGGGTGCCAATGGGAGGGAAAGAGCAGCAAGAGCTTTCGGGGCTGGGCCCTTCCCTGCGGGAGCAGGAGCCCGACGTTCGCCCCCCCGGAAAAGAGGCTCGGCGGCGGCCGAGGGGCCCCGAGGTGTCCCGCCTCTGGCAAAGCCCGGAGCCCCAGCGCTGCGGGGCCTGCGGATAGGGCGCCAAGGGGAGGGGAAGAGCAGCAAGAGCTTTCGGGGCTGGGCCCTTCCCTGCGGGAGCAGGAGCCCGACCTTCGCCCCCCCGGAAAAGAGGCTCGGCGGCGGCCGAGGGGCCCCGAGGTGTCCCGCCTCTGGCAAAGCCCGGAGCCCCAGCGCTGCGGGGCCTGCGGATAGGGCGCCAAGGGGAGGGGAAGAGCAGCAAGAGCTTTCGGGGCTGGGCCCTTCCCTGCGGGAGCAGGAGCCCGACCTTCGCCCCCCCGGAAAAGAGGCTCGGCGGCGGCCGACGGGCCCCGAGGTGTCCCGCCTCTGGCAAAGCCCGGAGCCCCAGCGCTGCGGGGCCTGCGGATAGGGCGCCAAGGGGAGGTTGAAGAGCAGCAAGAGCTTTCGGGGCTGGGCCCTTCCCTGCGGGAGCAGGAGCCCGACGTTCGCCCCCCCGGAAAAGAGGCTCGGCGGCGGCCGACGGGCCCCGAGGTGTCCCGCCTCTGGCAAAGCCCGGAGCCCCAGCGCTGCGGGGCCTGCGGATAGGGCGCCAAGGGGAGGGGAAGAGCAGCAAGAGCTTTCGGGGCTGGGCCCTTCCCTGCGGGAGCAGGAGCCCGACGTTCGCCCCCCCGGAAAAGAGGCTCGGCGGCGGCCGAGGGGCCCCGAGGTGTCCCGCCTCTGGCAAAGCCCGGAGCCCCAGCGCTGCGGGGCCTGCGGATAGGGCGCCAAGGGGAGGGGAAGAGCAGCAAGAGCTTTCGGGGCTGGGCCCTTCCCTGCGGGAGCAGGAGCCCGACCTTCGCCCCCCCGGAAAAGAGGCTCGGCGGCGGCCGACGGGCCCCGAGGTGTCCCGCCTCTGGCAAAGCCCGGAGCCCCAGCGCTGCGGGGCCTGCGGATAGGGCGCCAAGGGGAGGGGAAGAGCAGCAAGAGCTTTCGGGGCTGGGCCCTTCCCTGCGAGAGCAGGAGCCCGACGTTCGCCCCCCCGGAAAAGAGGCTCGGCGGCGGCCGACGGGCCCCGAGGTGTCCCGCCTCTGGCAAAGCCCGGAGCCCCAGCGCTGCGGGGCCTGCGGATAGGGCGCCAAGGGGAGGGGAAGAGCAGCAAGAGCTTTCGGGGCTGGGCCCTTTCCTGCGGGAGCAGGAGCCCGACCTTCGCCCCCCCGGAAAAGAGGCTCGGCGGCGGCCGACGGGCCCCGAGGTGTCCCGCCTCTGGCAAAGCCCGGAGCCCCAGCGCTGCGGGGCCTGCGGATAGGGCGCCAAGGGGAGGGGAAGAGCAGCAAGAGCTTTCGGGGCTGGGCCCTTCCCTGCGGGAGCAGGAGCCCGACGTTCGCCCCCCCGGAAAAGAGGCTCGGCGGCGGCCGAGGGGCCCCGAGGTGTCCCGCCTCTGGCAAAGCCCGGAGCCCCAGCGCTGCGGGGCCTGCGGATAGGGCGCCAAGGGGAGGGGAAGAGCAGCAAGAGCTTTCGGGGCTGGGCCCTTCCCTGCGGGAGCAGGAGCCCGACGTTCGCCCCCCCGGAAAAGAGGCTCGGCGGCGGCCGAGGGGCCCCGAGGTGTCCCGCCTCTGGCAAAGCCCGGAGCCCCAGCGCTGCGGGGCCTGCGGATAGGGTGCCAAGGGGAGGGGAAGAGCAGCAAGAGCTTTCGGGGCTGGGCCCTTCCCTGCGGGAGCAGGAGCCCGACGTTCGCCCCCCCGGAAAAGAGGCTCGGCGGCGGCCGAGGGGCCCCGAGGTGTCCCGCCTCTGGCAAAGCCCGGAGCCCCAGCGCTGCGGGGCCTGCGGATAGGGCGCCAAGGGGAGGGGAAGAGCAGCAAGAGCTTTCGGGGCTGGGCCCTTCCCTGCGGGAGCAGGAGCCCGACCTTCGCCCCCCCGGAAAAGAGGCTCGGCGGCGGCCGACGGGCCCCGAGGTGTCCCGCCTCTGGCAAAGCCCGGAGCCCCAGCGCTGCGGGGCCTGTGGATAGGGCGCCAAGGGGAGGGGAAGAGCAGCAAGAGCTTTCGGGGCTGGGCCCTTCCCTGCGGGAGCAGGAGCCCGACGTTCGCCCCCCCGGAAAAGAGGCTCGGCGGCGGCCGAGGGGCCCCGAGGTGTCCCGCCTCTGGCAAAGCCCGGAGCCCCAGCGCTGCGGGGCCTGCGGATAGGGCGCCAAGGGGAGGGGAAGAGCAGCAAGAGCTTTCGGGGATGGGCCCTTCCCTGCGGGAGCAGGAGCCCGACGTTCGCCCCCCCGGAAAAGAGGCTCGGCGGCGGCCGACGGGCCCCGAGGTGTCCCGCCTCTGGCAAAGCCCGGAGCCCCAGCGCTGCGGGGCCTGCGGATAGGGCGCCAAGGGGAGGGGAAGAGCAGCAAGAGCTTTCGGGGCTGGGCCCTTCCCTGCGGGAGCAGGAGCCCGACGTTCGCCCCCCCGGAAAAGAGGCTCGGCGGCGGCCGACGGGCCCCGAGGTGTCCCGCCTCTGGCAAAGCCCGGAGCCCCAGCGCTGCGGGGCCTGCGGATAGGGCGCCAAGGGGAGGGGAAGAGCAGCAAGAGCTTTCGGGGCTGGGCCCTTCCCTGCGGGAGCAGGAGCCCGATGTTCGCCCCCCCGGAAAAGAGGCTCGGCGGCGGCCGACGGGCCCCGAGGTGTCCCGCCTCTGGTAAAGCCCGGAGCCCCAGCGCTGCGGGGCCTGCGGATAGGGTGCCAATGGGAGGGAAAGAGCAGCAAGAGCTTTCGGGGCTGGGCCCTTCCCTGCGGGAGCAGGAGCCCGACGTTCGCCCCCCCGGAAAAGAGGCTCGGCGGCGGCCGAGGGGCCCCGAGGTGTCCCGCCTCTGGCAAAGCCCGGAGCCCCAGCGCTGCGGGCCCTGCGGATAGGGCGCCAAGGGGAGGGGAAGAGCAGCAAGAGCTTTCGGGGCTGGGCCCTTCCCTGCGGGAGCAGGAGCCCGACGTTCGCCCCCCCGGAAAAGAGGCTCGGCGGCGGCCGACGGGCCCCGAGGTGTCCCGCCTCTGGCAAAGCCCGGAGCCCCAGCGCTGCGGGGCCTGCGGATAGGGCGCCAAGGGGAGGGGAAGAGCAGCAAGAGCTTTCGGGGCTGGGCCCTTCCCTGCGGGAGCAGGAGCCCGACGTTCGCCCCCCCGGAAAAGAGGCTCGGCGGCGGCCGAGGGGCCCCGACGTGTCCCGCCTCTGGCAAAGCCCGGAGCCCCAGCGCTGCGGGGCCTGCGGATAGGGCGCCAAGGGGAGGGGAAGAGCAGCAAGAGCTTTCGGGGCTGGGCCCTTCCCTGCGGGAGCAGGAGCCCGACGTTCGCCCCCCCGGAAAAGAGGCTCGGCGGCGGCCGAGGGGCCCCGAGGTGTCCCGCCTCTGGCAAAGCCCGGAGCCCCAGCGCTGCGGGGCCTGCGGATAGGGCGCCAAGGGGAGGGGAAGAGCAGCAAGAGCTTTCGGGGATGGGCCCTTCCCTGCGGGAGCAGGAGCCCGACGTTCGCCCCCCCGGAAAAGAGGCTCGGCAGCGGCCGAGGGGCCCCGAGGTGTCCCGCCTCTGGCAAAGCCCGGAGCCCCAGCGCTGCGGGGCCTGCGGATAGGGCGCCAAGGGGAGGGGAAGAGCAGCAAGAGCTTTCGGGGCTGGGCCCTTCCCTGCGGGAGCAGGAGCCCGACGTTCGCCCCCCCGGAAAAGAGGCTCGGCGGCGGCCGAGGGGCCCCGAGGTGTCCCGCCTCTGGCAAAGCCCGGAGCCCCAGCGCTGCGGGGCCTGCGGATAGGGCGCCAAGGGGAGGGGAAGAGCAGCAAGAGCTTTCGGGGCTGGGCCCTTCCCTGCGGGAGCAGGAGCCCGACGTTCGCCCCCCCGGAAAAGAGGCTCGGCGGCGGCCGAGGGGCCCCGAGGTGTCCCGCCTCTGGTAAAGCCCGGAGCCCCAGCGCTGCGGGGCCTGCGGATAGGGCGCCAAGGGGAGGGGAAGAGCAGCAAGAGCTTTCGGGGCTGGGCCCTTCCCTGCGGGAGCAGGAGCCCGACGTTCGCCCCCCCGGAAAAGAGGCTCGGCGGCGGCCGAGGGGCCCCGAGGTGTCCCGCCTCTGGCAAAGCCCGGAGCCCCAGCGCTGCGGGGCCTGCGGATAGGGCGCCAAGGGGAGGGGAAGAGCAGCAAGAGCTTTCGGGGCTGGGCCCTTCCCTGCGGGAGCAGGAGCCCGACGTTCGCCCCCCCGGAAAAGAGGCTCGGCGGCGGCCGAGGGGCCCCGAGGTGTCCCGCCTCTGGCAAAGCCCGGAGCCCCAGCGCTGCGGGGCCTGCGGATAGGGCGCCAAGGGGAGGGGAAGAGCAGCAAGAGCTTTCGGGGCTGGGCCCTTCCCTGCGGGAGCAGGAGCCCGACCTTCGCCCCCCCGGAAAAGAGGCTCGGCGGCGGCCGAGGGGCCCCGAGGTGTCCCGCCTCTGGCAAAGCCCGGAGCCCCAGCGCTGCGGGGCCTGCGGATAGGGCGCCAAGGGGAGGGGAAGAGCAGCAAGAGCTTTCGGGGCTGGGCCCTTCCCTGCGGGAGCAGGAGCCCGACGTTCGCCCCCCCGGAAAAGAGGCTCGGCGGCGGCCGACGGGCCCCGAGGTGTCCCGCCTCTGGCAAAGCCCGGAGCCCCAGCGCTGCGGGGCCTGCGGATAGGGCGCCAAGGGGAGGGGAAGAGCAGCAAGAGCTTTCGGGGCTGGGCCCTTCCCTGCGGGAGCAGGAGCCCGACGTTCGCCCCCCCGGAAAAGAGGCTCGGCGGCGGCCGAGGGGCCCCGAGGTGTCCCGCCTCTGGCAAAGCCCGGAGCCCCAGCGCTGCGGGGCCTGCGGATAGGGCGCCAAGGGGAGGGGAAGAGCAGCAAGAGCTTTCGGGGCTGGGCCCTTCCCTGCGGGAGCAGGAGCCCGACGTTCGCCCCCCCGGAAAAGAGGCTCGGCGGCGGCCGAGGGGCCCCGAGGTGTCCCGCCTCTGGCAAAGCCCGGAGCCCCAGCGCTGCGGGGCCTGCGGATAGGGCGCCAAGGGGAGGGGAAGAGCAGCAAGAGCTTTCGGGGCTGGGCCCTTCCCTGCGGGAGCAGGAGCCCGACGTTCGCCCCCCCGGAAAAGAGGCTCGGCGGCGGCCGAGGGGCCCCGAGGTGTCCCGCCTCTGGCAAAGCCCGGAGCCCCAGCGCTGCGGGGCCTGCGGATAGGGCGCCAAGGGGAGGGGAAGAGCAGCAAGAGCTTTCGGGGCTGGGCCCTTCCCTGCGGGAGCAGGAGCCCGACGTTCGCCCCCCCGGAAAAGAGGCTCGGCGGCGGCCGAGGGGCCCCGAGGTGTCCCGCCTCTGGTAAAGCCCGGAGCCCCAGCGCTGCGGGGCCTGCGGATAGGGCGCCAATGGGAGGGGAAGAGCAGCAAGAGCTTTCGGGGCTGGGCCCTTCCCTGCGGGAGCAGGAGCCCGACGTTCGCCCCCCCGGAAAAGAGGCTCGGCGGCGGCCGACGGGCCCCGAGGTGTCCCGCCTCTGGCAAAGCCCGGAGCCCCAGCGCTGCGGGGCCTGCGGATAGGGTGCCAAGGGGAGGGGAAGAGCAGCAAGAGCTTTCGGGGCTGGGCCCTTCCCTGCGGGAGCAGGAGCCCGACGTTCGCCCCCCCGGAAAAGAGGCTCGGCGGCGGCCGAGGGGCCCCGAGGTGTCCCGCCTCTGGCAAAGCCCGGAGCCCCAGCGCTGCGGGGCCTGCGGATAGGGCGCCAAGGGGAGGGGAAGAGCAGCAAGAGCTTTCGGGGCTGGGCCCTTCCCTGCGGGAGCAGGAGCCTGACGTTCGCCCCCCCGGAAAAGAGGCTCGGCGGCGGCCGAGGGGCCCCGAGGTGTCCCGCCTCTGGCAAAGCCCGGAGCCCCAGCGCTGCGGGGCCTGCGGATAGGGCGCCAAGGGGAGGGGAAGAGCAGCAAGAGCTTTCGGGGCTGGGCCCTTCCCTGCGGGAGCAGGAGCCCGACGTTCGCCCCCCCGGAAAAGAGGCTCGGCGGCGGCCGAGGGGCCCCGAGGTGTCCCGCCTCTGGCAAAGCCCGGAGCCCCAGCGCTGCGGGGCCTGCGGATAGGGCGCCAAGGGGAGGGGAAGAGCAGCAAGAGCTTTCAGGGCTGGGCCCTTCCCTGCGGGAGCAGGAGCCCGACGTTCGCCCCCCCGGAAAAGAGGCTCGGCGGCGGCCGAGGGGCCCCGAGGTGTCCCGCCTCTGGCAAAGCCCGGAGCCCCAGCGCTGCGGGGCCTGCGGATAGGGCGCCAAGGGGAGGGGAAGAGCAGCAAGAGCTTTCGGGGCTGGGCCCTTCCCTGCGGGAGCAGGAGCCCGACGTTCGCCCCCCCGGAAAAGAGGCTCGGCGGCGGCCGAGGGGCCCCGAGGTGTCCCGCCTCTGGCAAAGCCCGGAGCCCCAGCGCTGCGGGGCCTGCGGATAGGGCGCCAAGGGGAGGGGAAGAGCAGCAAGAGCTTTCGGGGCTGGGCCCTTCCCTGCGGGAGCAGGAGCCCGACGTTCGCCCCCCCGGAAAAGAGGCTCGGCGGCGGCCGAGGGGCCCCGAGGTGTCCCGCCTCTGGCAAAGCCCGGAGCCCCAGCGCTGCGGGGCCTGCGGATAGGGCGCCAAGGGGAGGGGAAGAGCAGCAAGAGCTTTCGGGGCTGGGCCCTTCCCTGCGGGAGCAGGAGCCCGACCTTCGCCCCCCCGGAAAAGAGGCTCGGCGGCGGCCGAGGGGCCCCGAGGTGTCCCGCCTCTGGCAAAGCCCGGAGCCCCAGCGCTGCGGGGCCTGCGGATAGGGCGCCAAGGGGAGGGGAAGAGCAGCAAGAGCTTTCGGGGCTGGGCCCTTCCCTGCGGGAGCAGGAGCCCGACCTTCGCCCCCCCGGAAAAGAGGCTCGGCGGCGGCCGAGGGGCCCCGAGGTGTCCCGCCTCTGGCAAAGCCCGGAGCCCCAGCGCTGCGGGGCCTGCGGATAGGGCGCCAAGGGGAGGGGAAGAGCAGCAAGAGCTTTCGGGGCTGGGCCCTTCCCTGCGGGAGCAGGAGCCCGACGTTCGCCCCCCCGGAAAAGAGGCTCGGCGGCGGCCGACGGGCCCCGAGGTGTCCCGCCTCTGGCAAAGCCCGGAGCCCCAGCGCTGCGGGGCCTGCGGATAGGGCGCCAAGGGGAGGGGAAGAGCAGCAAGAGCTTTCGGGGCTGGGCCCTTCCCTGCGGGAGCAGGAGCCCGACTTTCGCCCCCCCGGAAAAGAGGCTCGGCGGCGGCCGACGGGCCCCGAGGTGTCCCGCCTCTGGTAAAGCCCGGAGCCCCAGCGCTGCGGGGCCTGCGGATAGGGCGCCAATGGGAGGGGAAGAGCAGCAAGAGCTTTCGGGGCTGGGCCCTTCCCTGCGGGAGCAGGAGCCCGACGTTCGCCCCCCCGGAAAAGAGGCTCGGCGGCGGCCGAGGGGCCCCGAGGTGTCCCGCCTCTGGCAAAGCCCGGAGCCCCAGCGCTGCGGGGCCTGTGGATAGGGCGCCAAGGGGAGGGGAAGAGCAGCAAGAGCTTTCGGGGCTGGGCCCTTCCCTGCGGGAGCAGGAGCCCGACGTTCGCCCCCCCGGAAAAGAGGCTCGGCGGCGGCCGAGGGGCCCCGAGGTGTCCCGCCTCTGGCAAAGCCCGGAGCCCCAGCGCTGCGGGGCCTGCGGATAGGGCGCCAAGGGGAGGGGAAGAGCAGCAAGAGCTTTCGGGGCTGGGCCCTTCCCTGCGGGAGCAGGAGCCCGACGTTCGCCCCCCCGGAAAAGAGGCTCGGCGGCGGCCGACGGGCCCCGAGGTGTCCCGCCTCTGGCAAAGCCCGGAGCCCCAGCGCTGCGGGGCCTGCGGATAGGGCGCCAAGGGGAGGGGAAGAGCAGCAAGAGCTTTCGGGGCTGGGCCCTTCCCTGCGGGAGCAGGAGCCCGACGTTCGCCCCCCCGGAAAAGAGGCTCGGCGGCGGCCGAGGGGCCCCGAGGTGTCCCGCCTCTGGCAAAGCCCGGAGCCCCAGCGCTGCGGGGCCTGCGGATAGGGCGCCAAGGGGAGGGGAAGAGCAGCAAGAGCTTTCGGGGCTGGGCCCTTCCCTGCGGGAGCAGGAGCCCGACGTTCGCCCCCCCGGAAAAGAGGCTCGGCGGCGGCCGAGGGGCCCCGAGGCGTCCCGCCTCTGGCAAAGCCCGGAGCCCCAGCGCTGCGGGGCCTGCGGATAGGGCGCCAAGGGGAGGGGAAGAGCAGCAAGAGCTTTCGGGGCTGGGCCCTTCCCTGCGGGAGCAGGAGCCCGACGTTCGCCCCCCCGGAAAAGAGGCTCGGCGGCGGCCGAGGGGCCCCGAGGTGTCCCGCCTCTGGCAAAGCCCGGAGCCCCAGCGCTGCGGGGCCTGCGGATAGGGCGCCAAGGGGAGGGGAAGAGCAGCAAGAGCTTTCGGGGCTGGGCCCTTCCCTGCGGGAGCAGGAGCCCGACGTTCGCCCCCCCGGGAAAGAGGCTCGGCGGCGGCCGACGGGCCCCGAGGTGTCCCGCCTCTGGCAAAGCCCGGAGCCCCAGCGCTGCGGGGCCTGCGGATAGGGCGCCAAGGGGAGGGGAAGAGCAGCAAGAGCTTTCGGGGCTGGGCCCTTCCCTGCGGGAGCAGGAGCCCGACGTTCGCCCCCCCGGAAAAGAGGCTCGGCGGCGGCCGACGGGCCCCGAGGTGTCCCGCCTCTGGCAAAGCCCGGAGCCCCAGCGCTGCGGGGCCTGCGGATAGGGCGCCAAGGGGAGGGGAAGAGCAGCAAGAGCTTTCGGGGCTGGGCCCTTCCCTGCGGGAGCAGGAGCCCGACCTTCGCCCCCCCGGAAAAGAGGCTCGGCGGCGGCCGAGGGGCCCCGAGGTGTCCCGCCTCTGGCAAAGCCCGGAGCCCCAGCGCTGCGGGGCCTGCGGATAGGGCGCCAAGGGGAGGGGAAGAGCAGCAAGAGCTTTCGGGGCTGGGCCCTTCCCTGCGGGAGCAGGAGCCCGACGTTCGCCCCCCCGGAAAAGAGGCTCGTCGGCGGCCGAGGGGCCCCGAGGTGTCCCGCCTCTGGCAAAGCCCGGAGCCCCAGCGCTGCGGGGCCTGCGGATAGGGCGCCAAGGGGAGGGGAAGAGCAGCAAGAGCTTTCGGGGCTGGGCCCTTCCCTGCGGGAGCAGGAGCCCGACCTTCGCCCCCCCGGAAAAGAGGCTCGGCGGCGGCCGACGGGCCCCGAGGTGTCCCGCCTCTGGCAAAGCCCGGAGCCCCAGCGCTGCGGGGCCTGCGGATAGGGCGCCAAGGGGAGGTTGAAGAGCAGCAAGAGCTTTCGGGGCTGGGCCCTTCCCTGCGGGAGCAGGAGCCCGACGTTCGCCCCCCCGGAAAAGAGGCTCGGCGGCGGCCGAGGGGCCCCGAGGTGTCCCGCCTCTGGCAAAGCCCGGAGCCCCAGCGCTGCGGGGCCTGTGGATAGGGCGCCAAGGGGAGGGGAAGAGCAGCAAGAGCTTTCGGGGCTGGGCCCTTCCCTGCGGGAGCAGGAGCCCGACGTTCGCCCCCCCGGAAAAGAGGCTCGGCGGCGGCCGACGGGCCCCGAGGTGTCCCGCCTCTGGCAAAGCCCGGAGCCCCAGCGCTGCGGGGCCTGCGGATAGGGCGCCAAGGGGAGGGGAAGAGCAGCAAGAGCTTTCGGGGCTGGGCCCTTCCCTGCGGGAGCAGGAGCCCGACGTTCGCCCCCCCGGAAAAGAGGCTCGGCGGCGGCCGAGGGGCCCCGAGGTGTCCCGCCTCTGGCAAAGCCCGGAGCCCCAGCGCTGCGGGGCCTGCGGATAGGGCGCCAAGGGGAGGGGAAGAGCAGCAAGAGCTTTCGGGGCTGGGCCCTTCCCTGCGGGAGCAGGAGCCCGACGTTCGCCCCCCCGGAAAAGAGGCTCGGCGGCGGCCGACGGGCCCCGAGGTGTCCCGCCTCTGGCAAAGCCCGGAGCCCCAGCGCTGCGGGGCCTGCGGATAGGGCGCCAAGGGGAGGGGAAGAGCAGCAAGAGCTTTCGGGGCTGGGCCCTTTCCTGCGGGAGCAGGAGCCCGACCTTCGCCCCCCCGGAAAAGAGGCTCGGCGGCGGCCGACGGGCCCCGAGGTGTCCCGCCTCTGGCAAAGCCCGGAGCCCCAGCGCTGCGGGGCCTGCGGATAGGGCGCCAAGGGGAGGGGAAGAGCAGCAAGAGCTTTCGGGGATGGGCCCTTCCCTGCGGGAGCAGGAGCCCGACGTTCGCCCCCCCGGAAAAGAGGCTCGGCGGCGGCCGAGGGGCCCCGAGGTGTCCCGCCTCTGGCAAAGCCCGGAGCCCCAGCGCTGCGGGGCCTGCGGATAGGGCGCCAAGGGGAGGGGAAGAGCAGCAAGAGCTT
>NW_027439519.1:0-2500 GCF_964188355.1 Buteo buteo
GCGGGCTTCCCGTTCCGCTACCGTCGCTGCCTCTGGGCACCGCGTGCCGCGAGAGGGGGCCCCGCGGGGGGCCCCGGGCACGCGGCAGGGCCACGGCGGTGGGGCGCGCTGCCGCGCGGGCGCCGCGTTCCCCTGCGTGCCTCTCGAGGGGGGGGCACGGCGGGGTTCTCCCGGCCCGCGCTGGCGCGCGCCTGCCGCCGCGGCCAGCGCCGGTCCGCCGCCGGGCCGCCCCTGCGGAGGGGGGCGGCCGGCTGGAGCCTCGCCGCCGCGGCCGGCGCCGCCGAACGCCGGCCGCGGCTTTCCGTGCCCGTACCCGAGTTTGCCCGCGCCTGGCTCCTGCGCGAGCCGCGTGGGTGCGGGAGGGAGGGGGTCCCGGCTCGGCCCCCTCCCGGAGGCGCTCTCGCCTCTCGCTCGCCGGGCGCTGGCCCGCCTTCGCTACCGCCGACTCCGTCGCTTCTCTCCTACGCGCGCGCGCGCGTTGCCCGGACGGCTGGGGCCGCCGCGTCCCCGCCGTCACCCCGCTTCTCGCCTCCGCTGGCGCCCGCCGCCGGCCGGCGCCCTTCTCCGGGGACCGGCCCCGCCTCGCCCGACGGCGGTCCGCTGCCGGGGAGGTTTTGGGGCGCGGCCCTCGGGGCCAAGAGGGGCGCCCCCGGTCAGAGCGCGGGCGGCAGTGCGCGGGAAGGGGGGACGCCGGCGCGGGGTGTGACGAGCCCCGCCGGCCGAGCCCGCTCGGGCAAGGAGGAAGAAGCGGCGAGCGGCGGTGAGGACGGGGCAGCAGGGCGCGAGCGGCGCGAGAGGAGAGGGTCCTCCGGGGTCGCGGGAGGCGTCTCCCGCGGCCCTGCCCGCACCTTGTCGGGCTGCTGCGAAGCAGCCCGGCCGGCCGCGCAGGGGAAAGGCCTCCGGGCATTCCGGGCGGGTGCGTGGCGCCGGGTGGGGCGGCGGCGGCCGTTCCCCCCCGCACCTCTCCCCACGAGGGAGCCGGGGCGGGGGGGGCGCTCTGCCGCCGCCGCCTCCTCTGGTGGGCGAGGCCCCCGCCGGGCTGTGTCCCGCGCCAGCGGGCGGCCCGAGCCACGGCTCTCCTCCCGGGCGCAGCGCCGGGCTACTGAGGGAAACCCCGGGCCCCGGGAAGGAGGACGTGGTGGTGGCGGTGGATGTCGGGCGCGCCCCCGCGGGCGGACGCTCCCCCGAGGGCGGCAGCGGGGGAGGCACCCCCGCGGGGCCTTCAGGTCGTTTCCCTCACCCCAGGGCCAGGTACCTAGCGTCCGCGCCTCCGCGGCCCTCCCTCGGCGAGCCCGGGGGTCGAAGGCCGTGGAGCCGGGCGGAGGTTTAAAGACGCGGGCGGCTCGATGCGACCCGGGGGGGCGGCCGGGCGGCGGTGCCTTAAAGGGGCCGGGAGTTCCTCCCACGAAGGCCCTGGTGGGCTGCCGCCCGTGCTCATCCCGCGGGCAGCCGTGCCGGGGAGGGGTCCCGCTGCCCCCTCCTCTCCGCGGTCCGGTCTCGGTGGAGACCGCGGTGCGGTCGGCCGTAGCCGGCCTGCCTGCCTCGAAACGGGCGGCCCCGGCGTGAGCGCGGGCTCACTGCCCGGGGTGGCGGGTCCCCGCGGTGGGGGCTCGCTGGGCGGCTGCCGGGCCGCCGCGACTCCGTCGCAGCGCTGCGCCGCGCTGCGCTCCGTTCCCCCCCTCGCCCTGGCGAGCGCTCGGCGGTCTCCCGCCACTGGCTGCTGGCAAGGGCGGCACCCCGGCTGAGCGGCGGCGGCGCCGCTCGGCCTGTCGGTCGGCCGGAGGGCGCCCGGTGCCGGCCGCGGCTGTCCCGTCCCGGGCCCTGCCCGCCGCTTCCCCGTCGCGCTTCCCGGCCGCGCCGGGCAGGTGGGCGGGGGCGGGCGGGGGCACCCCACGCGCGGTCTCCGCGTGGAAACGGGGAGAGCGGGCGCTGTCCCCGGCTTAGCGCCGTCCGCCTTCCACCTGGGGCGTGCCCGTGGAAGGGGCCGAGGCGAGAAGCGGTGGCGGTGGTTCCGGGAGGGCAGCCGCTCTGGTGCGGCAGCGGGTGCCGTCCGGCAGGCCGCGGGCGGTGCGTCGCCGGCTCTGGCGGTTGCCGCCTCTTGGAGCCGCTGGCGTGGCCGCGGAGTTGCCGTCGGGACGAGCCCGGGGGAGCTGGCTGTCGTAGCGCGGCGCAGCCGGCACGGAGGCGTGTGCGGGGCCGGTGGGGCTCCCCGCTGCTGCCCCGCAGCAGCAGCAGCCGTGTCGTCCGGAGCGTGGTGGGCAGGCCGCGCGCGGTCGGGTGCATCGCTGCCTCTGCCCAGAGGCCGGGCCGAGCCCGTGCGCCTGGGCCGCCTCCGATGCGAGCAAGGCATTTCCCAGGCCGGTCGGGAGCGCGGGCTCCCCAGCCTCGCCGCTCGGAGTTTTCCGTTCCTTTCCCCCCCCCCCTTTCTCTGTGTGTGCTCGTACGGTCAGCAGAGGCGCGGCTTCTCCGTCGTGCTGCGCCGTGCCCCCTCCGCGCGTGC
>NW_027439519.1:10000-20000 GCF_964188355.1 Buteo buteo
CCCGGTACTCCGGGGCAGTACCCGCATACCCCCGCCCGGTACTCCGGGGAAGTACCCATATACCTCCACCCGGTACTCCGGGGCAGTACCCGCATACCCCCGCCCGGTACTCTGGGGCAGTACCCGTATGCCCCCGCCCGGTACTCCGGGGTACTACCCGTAACCCCCACCTGTGCTCCTTCGTAGTACCCGTATACCCCCGTCCTGTACTCCGGGGTAGTACCCGTATACCGCCGCCCGGTACCCCGGGGTAGTACCCGTGTACCCCCGTCAGTACTCCGGGGCAGTACCGGTACCCCCGCCCGGTACGCCGGGGGAAAAACTGCTGTCCCTACGGGCGCGCGAGTTTAGACCCAGCCTTCCTACCCGACCCTCCGCCTTACGCCCGGTGTCCCCAGGCGACGTTCCGGGATAGAACCCGTTCCCCCACCAGTACTCTGGGCCCGTGGCGGAACCCTTTGTGATGCGCCGGAGTTCTACCTGCTGTCCCTACGGGCACGCGGCGATGGATCCCGGCCCCCCATCCTGACCCTCCAGGGTAGGCCCGGCCACCCTACCTGACCCTCTGGGGTCAGCCCGGTGTCCCTACCCGACGCTCCGGGGTAGGCCTGGCGCCCCTACCTCATCCTCCGGGGTAGTACCCGTACCCCTACCGGTGCTCCGGGGTACACCTGCTGTCCCTACAGGCGCTCCGGGGTAGGCCCGGCCACCCTACCTGACCCTCTGGGGTCAGCCCGGTGTCCCTACCCGACGCTCCGGGGTACGCCTGGCGCCCCTACCTCATGCTCCGGGGTAGTACCGGTACCCCTACCGGTGCTCCGGGGTACACCTGCTGTCCCTACAGGCGCTCCGGGGTAGGCCCGGCCACCCTACCTGACCCTCCGGGGTCAGCCCGGTGTCCCTACCCGACGCTCCGGGGTAGGCCTGGCGCCCCTACCTCATCCTCCGGGGTAGTGCCGGTACCCCTGCCGGTGCTCCGGGGTACACCTGCGGTCCCTACAGGCGCTCCGGGGTAGGCCCGGCCACCCTACCTGACCCTCCGGGGTCAGCCCGGTATCCCTACCCGACGCTCCGGGGTAGGCCTGGCGCCCCTACCTCATCCTCCGGGGTAGTACCCGTACCCCTACCGGTGCTCCGGGATACACCTGCGGTCCCTACAGGCGCTCCGGGGTAGGCCCGGCCACCCTACCTGACCCTCTGGGGTCAGCCCGGTGTCCCTACCCGACGCTCCGGGGTACGCCTGGCGCCCCTACCTCATGCTCCGGGGTAGTGCCGGTACCCCTGCCGGTGCTCCGGGGTACACCTGCGGTCCCTACAGGCGCTCCGGGGTAGGCCCGGCCACCCTACCTGACCCTCCGGGGTCAGCCCGGTATCCCTACCCGACGCTCCGGGGTAGGCCTGGCGCCCCTACCTCATCCTCCGGGGTAGTGCCGGTACCCCTGCCGGTGCTCCGGGGTACACCTGCGGTCCCTACAGGCGCTCCGGGGTAGGCCCGGCCACCCTACCTGACCCTCCGGGGTCAGCCCGGTGTCCCTACCCGACGCTCCGGGGTAGGCCTGGCGCCCCTACCTCATCCTCCGGGGTAGTGCCGGTACCCCTGCCGGTGCTCCGGGATACCCCTGCGGTCCCTACAGGCGCTCCGGGGTAGGCCCGGCCACCCTACCTGACCCTCTGGGGTCAGCCCGGTGTCCCTACCCGACGCTCCGGGGTAGGCCTGGCGCCCCTACCTCATCCTCCGGGGTAGTGCCGGTACCCCTGCCGGTGCTCCGGGGTACACCTGCGGTCCCTACAGGCGCTCCGGGGTAGGCCCGGCCACCCTACCTGACCCTCCGGGGTCAGCCCGGTATCCCTACCCGACGCTCCGGGGTAGGCCTGGCGCCCCTACCTCATCCTCCGGGGTAGTGCCGGTACCCCTGCCGGTGCTCCGGGGTACACCTGCGGTCCCTACAGGCGCTCCGGGGTAGGCCCGGCCACCCTACCTGACCCTCTGGGGTCAGCCCGGTGTCCCTACCCGACGCTCCGGGGTAGGCCTGGCGCCCCTACCTCATCCTCCGGGGTAGTGCCGGTACCCCTGCCGGTGCTCCGGGGTACACCTGCGGTCCCTACAGGCGCTCCGGGGTAGGCCCGGCCACCCTACCTGACCCTCCGGGGTCAGCCCGGTGTCCCTACCCGACGCTCCGGGGTAGGCCTGGCGCCCCTACCTCATCCTCCGGGGTAGTGCCGGTACCCCTACCGGTGCTCCGGGATACCCCTGCGGTCCCTACAGGCGCTCCGGGGTAGGCCCGGCCACCCTACCTGACCCTCCGGGGTCAGCCCGGTGTCCCTACCCGACGCTCCGGGGTAGGCCTGGCGCCCCTACCTCATCCTCCGGGGTAGTGCCGGTACCCCTGCCGGTGCTCCGGGGTACACCTGCGGTCCCTACAGGCGCTCCGGGGTAGGCCCGGCCACCCTACCTGACCCTCCGGGGTCAGCCCGGTATCCCTACCCGACGCTCCGGGGTAGGCCTGGCGCCCCTACCTCATCCTCCGGGGTAGTGCCGGTACCCCTGCCGGTGCTCCGGGGTACACCTGCGGTCCCTACAGGCGCTCCGGGGTAGGCCCGGCCACCCTACCTGACCCTCCGGGGTCAGCCCGGTGTCCCTACCCGACGCTCCGGGGTAGGCCTGGCGCCCCTACCTCATCCTCCGGGGTAGTGCCGGTACCCCTGCCGGTGCTCCGGGGTACACCTGCGGTCCCTACAGGCGCTCCGGGGTAGGCCCGGCCACCCTACCTGACCCTCCGGGGTCAGCCCGGTATCCCTACCCGACGCTCCGGGGTAGGCCTGGCGCCCCTACCTCATCCTCCGGGGTAGTGCCGGTACCCCTGCCGGTGCTCCGGGGTACACCTGCGGTCCCTACAGGCGCTCCGGGATAGGCCCGGCCACCCTACCTGACCCTCCGGGGTCAGCCCGGTATCCCTACCCGACGCTCCGGGGTAGGCCTGGCGCCCCTACCTCATCCTCCGGGGTAGTGCCGGTACCCCTGCCGGTGCTCCGGGGTACACCTGCGGTCCCTACAGGCGCTCCGGGGTAGGCCCGGCCACCCTACCTGACCCTCCGGGGTCAGCCCGGTATCCCTACCCGACGCTCCGGGGTAGGCCTGGCGCCCCTACCTCATCCTCCGGGGTAGTGCCGGTACCCCTGCCGGTGCTCCGGGGTACACCTGCGGTCCCTACAGGCGCTCCGGGGTAGGCCCGGCCACCCTACCTGACCCTCTGGGGTCAGCCCGGTGTCCCTACCCGACGCTCCGGGGTAGGCCTGGCGCCCCTACCTCATCCTCCGGGGTAGTGCCGGTACCCCTGCCGGTGCTCCGGGGTACACCTGCGGTCCCTACAGGCGCTCCGGGGTAGGCCCGGCCACCCTACCTGACCCTCTGGGGTCAGCCCGGTGTCCCTACCCGACGCTCCGGGGTAGGCCTGGCGCCCCTACCTCATCCTCCGGGGTAGTGCCGGTACCCCTACCGGTGCTCCGGGGTACACCTGCGGTCCCTACAGGCGCTCCGGGGTAGGCCCGGCCACCCTACCTGACTTTCTGGGGGTCAGCCCGGTATCCCTACCTGATGCTCCGGGGTAGTCCTGGCCTCCTTACCTGTGTCTCCGGGTAAACCTGGCCACGCTGCAGGGTCGGCCTGCACTCCCTGGCCGCACTACGGGCCGGTCCTGATTAGTGTATTAAGACCGCTCCGCGATTCCACTTTCTTAAAATTTATTGTGTCTGACAGCTTGTCTTTTACCGCGCACGCAGGCAGGCAGGCAGGCAGGCAGGCACGCGTCAAAAACGTGAGAGCAAAGCGTTACCCGCAGTCGGAGTACTTTATCGGTAACGACTTCTTCGGGAAGAGGCGCCGACGCTGCTCTCTCGTCTCTGTACGAGTCGGTGGCCGTCCGGGTACCGCGTGGCACCGTTGGCGTGGGATCCGCTCCTAAACGAATACAGAAGAATCGATACGCTATGAATCGTCATCGATTGAAGTTATTAACAGTTGACGAGCGATGCTGGATTGTATCGTTTATGGAGCGTCACCTACCGACTGATTTAGCGCTACGCGGTAATACGCTTTCTGGCAGTTCCTTAAATAACAAAACTCATTCGTTCACGCACGCTAGGTGTGCATCCCTTCGTTAATAGCCGGAGAAGGAATACGTACGTACGTACGTACGTACCTACCAGCGGATCGTCACGGATTGAATATGACTCGATTAGTAGTCACCAGTATTATAAATTACCGACTCCTAAAGTTTGATTGCGGCACTCCTTTAGGACCTTGCGACGCTCTTGGTTAACGTTAGCGTTCTCCGGCCCCTGCGTTATCGCGCATTAACTGTTCATTGGCCTCCGAGGGACGGCGGTCTCGCAGGCCTCTGAAGAAAGCCAGTCGGCTGCCTGACAAGCGGTCCCTGTGGCCGAGGCCGACTTAGCCGAGCATCCTCGGAGACGACGAGCTCGCGTGGCCGCCGTGCCGGCTGACCGGCCCGCCCCGGGGCCGTTTCCCCCCCGCTCCCCGTCGCCGAAGGAGCGCGCCCCCCGCCACCGCCTAAGGCCGCTGGGACCTTCCTCACCGCTCGAACGCATCCCGCCGGCGACGGAGCCGCTGATGCCCCTCTGTCGGAAGCGCGGCGCGCCTCTCCGGCAGCCCTGGCTGGGGCCCTGGAGCCCCAGGTCTCTGCCCAGGCCGAGGCACGCGGCTGCTGCTTTGCCAGGGACGGGTCCGACCGGGAGCCGAGCGCATCGCCCGTAGGCAGGCACGGGCGCAGGCCGGACGTCGAAGCGGCCGACCACCCGGGCTGTAACAGAGAAAGCGGCGTTAGCGACACCGTTACAAATCTTTCTCATTTCCACCTGCGTGCGCGCCCGCACCCCGCCAAAACAGGCCCCCGGCCCGAACGCCCACCGCCTGCTGCTGCAGCCGCTCACCCGCCCTTAGACACACGCACGCGCACGCACGCACTGCCCCCCCCCCATTCGAGTCCCCGCCCCAAACACCTCCCGCCCGCCACCGCACCCACTCGCACGGGGCTACACACGTGCGCACCCCCCCCCCCCGCAACCGGCCCCCCCCAGCCCAAACCCTCCACCCGCTGCCCCGCTCACAGTCGTGCGCTCAAAACGCACACGCGCGCAGCCCCCCCCCCCCCCCCGCCCGAAACAGGGCCCCGGGCCGACACCCCCCACCCCCGTCACCCCGGGCCCGCCGCTGCACGCACACACACACCGCCCCCCCGCCCTCCCGCCACGCAGTTCGCGCCGAGCCTGGCTGCCCCTGCTCCCCCCTTCCGCCACCAGGCTTGCCGCCCCCGGTGGTGGAAGGCGGGAGACTTTAGGACCCTGCGGCGTCCCTGCCGGCTCCGTGCCCGGGCGGGAGAGGGGAGCCCCCCCGGTGCCCTGCCGTCTCTAAACCCCAGCTGCCGAGTCCCTATCCTGCCGCACCCGTGGCCCCGCTCCCGCCTTTCTTTCTCAGCCAGCCACGCACTCGCCCTGCTCCACTCCCGCCCGCCGCCGCCGCGGGGGGAAAACTAAAGGACCGGGGGGGTGGGACGGGGACGGGGACGGGGACGGGGACGGGGGAGAGAAGTAAAAAAAATAAAACTCCAACCGATCCAAACAGAAGCCTTCTCCGAAAAGACACACCGTCCCCCCTCGCCAGCCTGCCTCTGCGCCAGGCTCCCCGCCTGCTCGCCAGCCGCTCTCGCCCTGCTGCACTCCTGCCCGCCCTCGCCGCGGGGGGAAAACTAAACGACCGGGGGGGACGGGACGGGGACGGGGACGGGGACGGGGACGGGGGAGAGAAGTAAAAAAAATAAAACTCCAACCGATCCAAACAGAAGCCTTCTCCGAAAAGACACACCGTCCCCCCTCGCCAGCCTGCCTCTGCGCCAGGCTCCCCGCCTGCTCGCCCTGCTCCACTCCTGCCCGCCCCCGCCGCGGGGGGAAAACTAAACGACCGGGGGGGGGGGGGGACGGGGACGGGGACGGGGACGGGGGAGAGAAGTAAAAAAAATAAAACTCCAACCGATCCAAACAGAAGCCTTCTCCGAAAAGACACACCGTCCCCCCTCGCCAGCCTGCCTCTGCGCCAGGCTCCCCGCCTGCTCGCCAGCCGCTCTCGCCCTGCTCCATTCCTGCCCGCCCCCGCCGCGGGGGGAAAACTAAACGACCGGGGGGGGGGGGACGGGGACGGGGACGGGGACGGGGGAGAGAAGTAAAAAAAATAAAACTCCAACCGATCCAAACAGAAGCCTTCTCCGAAAAGACACACCGTCCCCCCTCGCCAGCCTGCCTCTGCGCCAGGCTCCCCGCCTGCTCGCCAGCCGCTCTCGCCCTGCTCCACTCCTGCCCGCCCCCGCCGCGGGGGGAAAACTAAACGACCGGGGGGGGGGGGACGGGGACGGGGACGGGGACGGGGACGGGGACGGGGGAGAGAAGTAAAAAAAATAAAACTCCAACCGATCCAAACAGAAGCCTTCTCCGAAAAGACACACCGTCCCCCCTCGCCAGCCTACCTCTGCGCCAGGCTCCCCGCCTGCTCGCCAGCCGCTCTCGCCCCCCCTCTTTTCTAGCCTCCTTTCCCCGCCGCTGCTGCCGCCGCGACTGAGCAGCAGACCGTTGCCGTGGCGGGAAACACCACAGTTTCCGGGGGCCCCGTTGCCGGGCTGCAGACCACCCCACCCAGCCACCCGCCCCCCAACCCCCCGTCTCCAGGGCGCCGGAAAGTCTGTGATCGGGTGGGGCCGGGGGAGGGGGGGGGGGGGGGGCTGCACCTACTGGCCTGCAGGTCCGGGACTGCAGCGCGGGGAGGGAGGGGGAGCACACCGGTGCAGGGGTGCGTGTAGCTGTGTGTGCCTGCGTCGCGTTCTGTGTGTGTGTGTGTGTGTGTGTGCGCGCGCCTCTGAGCGCGCGTGTGTCACCGGGGGGGGGGGGGGGTGGCAGTGCCTGCAGGATCG
Organism: Buteo buteo; assembly: GCF_964188355.1. Lineage (NCBI taxonomy): Eukaryota > Metazoa > Chordata > Aves > Accipitriformes > Accipitridae > Buteo > Buteo buteo. The sequence goes on from NW_027439519.1 coordinate 16,978, forward strand.
CAGATATGTATTTTAAAGTATTTATTTTATTAAAAAAAGGAAAACGTCAAAAAAACACCAAAAAAAAACAGGCGGGGGGGGGGGGGGAGAAAAATTAAAAACAACCCCCCAAAAAAAGCCCAAGACCGCAAAAACCAAAACCAAAAGTCGGCGAGCACCCAGCAGCGCCGGGACCCGAACCTGAACCTGGCAAGGGGCTACCAGTCCTGAAGGCACCCAGTGAACAGCGAACTCGCGCCGGGGAGCCGGGCAGTTTGTGCCGGGGGCTGCCACCTCTGCCCGGACCCCGCCGACAGAATATGGTTGGGGGGGGGGGGGGGCAGCAGCGGAGCAGAGGGGCTGGCTGGTGTGGTGAAGCTGGCAAGTGCCTGGCAGCCACCGGCTCGGAATAGGTGCGTGCACGTGCATGAGAACGACGAGGGTGGGGGGGGGGGTGTGTGTGTGTCAGGAAACAAAAATTATTTTGAAAACTGGTTGTCGTTAATATTGTATTAATATTTCCCGCCGGAATCAATAAAGGTGAAATAACTCTTGCATCAGACAGTACGTTTAAACGTGCTCCCTTGGTGTAGAAGTGGTTCAAACTCGGGAAGGGGAGGGGGAAAGAAATGCCGTCCGGGAGAACCGGGAGAGGGTGGCCCTTTTAATCAGATTTGCTAAAATCTCAAAAGAAAGAAAAAAAAAAAAAAAAACGAAAAAAACGAACCAAAAACAGGCGCACCTGCCCCCCCCGCCCCCCCCCGCCCAAGGGGCACCGAACGGCTGCCAGGTCTACCCGGCTCCGCGGGCGGCCGCCAGGTCTACCCGGCTCCGGAGGCCGGCGCGGCCGCCGGCGGCGCCCGGAGGACGCGGGGTGTCGCTGCCGCAGCGGCCGGTGAAAAGGGCCGCCAGGTCTACCCGGCTCCGCGGGCGGCCGCCAGGTCTACCCGGCTCCGGAGGCCGGCGCGGCCGCCGGCGGCGCCCGGAGGACGCGGGGTGTCGCTGCCGCAGCGGCCGGTGAAAAGGGCCGCCAGGTCTACCCGGCTCCGCGGGCGGCCGCCAGGTCTACCCGGCTCCGGAGGCCGGCGCGGCCGCCGGCGGCGCCCGGAGGACGCGGGGTGTCGCTGCCGCAGCGGCCGGTGAAAAGGGCCGCCAGGTCTACCCGGCTCCGCGGGCGGCCGCCAGGTCTACCCGGCTCCGGAGGCCGGCGCGGCCGCCGGCGGCGCCCGGAGGACGCGGGGTGTCGCTGCCGCAGCGGCCGGTGAAAAGAGCCGCCAGGTCTACCCGGCTCCGCGGGCGGCCGCCAGGTCTACCCGGCTCCGGAGGCCGGCGCGGCCGCCGGCGGCGCCCGGAGGACGCGGGGTGTCGCTGCCGCAGCGGCCGGTGAAAAGAGCCGCCAGGTCTACCCGGCTCCGCGGGCGGCCGCCAGGTCTACCCGGCTCCGGAGGCCGGCGCGGCCGCCGGCGGCGCCCGGAGGACGCGGGGTGTCGCTGCCGCAGCGGCCGGTGAAAAGAGCCGCCAGGTCTACCCGGCTCCGGCGGGACTTAGCCGCATTTCGGGGGCGGGGAGGTAGACCTGATAGCCCCGCCACTTTCTCGGAGCTGGCCAAGGGGTCGCTGTTTTTCGCTGCCTCCAGTTACGTCATCGTAAAAGTCGGTGTCATTGGCGGGTCTCCCCGGTGGGCAGGGACGGCACTCTTGGAGCCGGCCGGGGGCGGGGACGTGATCTCCCGTACTATAGGAGGTAGTGGTGACTCGTGCACGGAGCAGCGCTAGTGAGCGGCTGCAAGGCTTACGGCTCAGCCGGCGAAGTGGAGCGCTGGGCGGCCGTTGTGGTGGTGGTTTTGCCTGGTGGTTCGGCTCGTTTTCTGTCTGTTCGGCCAGTTGGTCTCTCCCGGTGTTTTCCAAGTAAGCCAGCCGGGCGCCTGCGAGGGTCTGGCAGGCTGGCGGTGGCTGTTGACCCGAGTGGTGCGAGAGGTGCAAAGGTGGATTCCGCAGGGCATAGCCCGGTGGCCGGCGGCGGCCACCGGCACTCGAACGCTGGAAGACCGGGTGGAGCCGAGCCTGCCTCGGCTTTCCCCCGGCCCCGGAGGGCCCGATGATGGCAAAGGTGGAGCGCTGGTATATGCGAGGGCAGCTGCCCGTGAGCATCCAGCCCGCCGCGGCTGCCGCCGCCTCCTGAGGGCCTGGTGATGGGCGGGCGAGGTGGCGGCACCTCGTCCTTTGACTCTGGCCTTAAGCTGGAGCGGGCAGAGCGGCAGCCGGTCCCGGTGGCTGGCAGCCGGATGCAGACGGCTGGGGGTTCTCGTGCGTGCCGCAGCTTCCCCCCAGCCCCCGAGGGCCCGATGATGGCACAGGTGAGAGGCCGCAGCGCCTCGTCCTGTTTTTGCCGGCATGAGCCACGCGTGGGCGGCCTGTGGTGTCCGGCCTGCCCCGGCTTGCCTGGTTGCAGGAGGGCTCGGTGGAAAGGTCTGCAGCGCTCTACCGGGTTTAGAGGTGGCGGCACCTCATCGCGTTTTCTCCGGCCTTAAGCTGGAGCCCATGCACGAATTGGGCAGAGTGCAAGCGGCAGCCGGTCCCGGTGGCTGGCAGCCGGATGCAGACGGCTGGGGGTTCTCGTGCGTGCCGCAGCTTCCCCCCAGCCCCCGAGGGCCCGATGATGGCACAGGTGAGAGGCCGCAGCGCCTCGTCCTGTTTCTGCCGGCATGAGCCACGCGTGGGCGGCCTGTGGTGTCCGGCCTGCCCCGGCTTGCCTGGTTGCAGGAGGGCTCGGTGGAAAGGTCTGCAGCGCTGTACCGGGTTAGAGGTGGCGGCACCTCATCGCGTTTTCTCCGGCCTTAAGCTGGAGCCCATGCACGAATTGGGCAGAGTGCAAGCGGCAGCCGGTCCCGGTGGCTGGCAGCCGGATGCAGACGGCTGGGGGTTCTCGTGCGTGCCGCAGCTTCCCCCCAGCCCCCGAGGGCCCGATGATGGCACAGGTGAGAGGCCGCAGCGCCTCGTCCTGTTTCTGCCGGCATGAGCCACGCGTGGGCGGCCTGTGGTGTC
>NW_027439519.1:25000-27500 GCF_964188355.1 Buteo buteo
GGCCGGCCGCGCAGGGGAAAGGCCTCCGGGCATTCCGGGCGGGTGCGTGGCGCCGGGTGGGGCGGCGGCGGCCGTTCCCCCCCGCACCTCTCCCCACGAGGGAGCCGGGGCGGGGGGGGCGCTCTGCCGCCGCCGCCTCCTCTGGTGGGCGAGGCCCCCGCCGGGCTGTGTCCCGCGCCAGCGGGCGGCCCGAGCCACGGCTCTCCTCCCGGGCGCAGCGCCGGGCTACTGAGGGAAACCCCGGGCCCCGGGAAGGAGGACGTGGTGGTGGCGGTGGATGTCGGGCGCGCCCCCGCGGGCGGACGCTCCCCCGAGGGCGGCAGCGGGGGAGGCACCCCCGCGGGGCCTTCAGGTCGTTTCCCTCACCCCAGGGCCAGGTACCTAGCGTCCGCGCCTCCGCGGCCCTCCCTCGGCGAGCCCGGGGGTCGAAGGCCGTGGAGCCGGGCGGAGGTTTAAAGACGCGGGCGGCTCGATGCGACCCGGGGGGGCGGCCGGGCGGCGGTGCCTTAAAGGGGCCGGGAGTTCCTCCCACGAAGGCCCTGGTGGGCTGCCGCCCGTGCTCATCCCGCGGGCAGCCGTGCCGGGGAGGGGTCCCGCTGCCCCCTCCTCTCCGCGGTCCGGTCTCGGTGGAGACCGCGGTGCGGTCGGCCGTAGCCGGCCTGCCTGCCTCGAAACGGGCGGCCCCGGCGTGAGCGCGGGCTCACTGCCCGGGGTGGCGGGTCCCCGCGGTGGGGGCTCGCTGGGCGGCTGCCGGGCCGCCGCGACTCCGTCGCAGCGCTGCGCCGCGCTGCGCTCCGTTCCCCCCCTCGCCCTGGCGAGCGCTCGGCGGTCTCCCGCCACTGGCTGCTGGCAAGGGCGGCACCCCGGCTGAGCGGCGGCGGCGCCGCTCGGCCTGTCGGTCGGCCGGAGGGCGCCCGGTGCCGGCCGCGGCTGTCCCGTCCCGGGCCCTGCCCGCCGCTTCCCCGTCGCGCTTCCCGGCCGCGCCGGGCAGGTGGGCGGGGGCGGGCGGGGGCACCCCACGCGCGGTCTCCGCGTGGAAACGGGGAGAGCGGGCGCTGTCCCCGGCTTAGCGCCGTCCGCCTTCCACCTGGGGCGTGCCCGTGGAAGGGGCCGAGGCGAGAAGCGGTGGCGGTGGTTCCGGGAGGGCAGCCGCTCTGGTGCGGCAGCGGGTGCCGTCCGGCAGGCCGCGGGCGGTGCGTCGCCGGCTCTGGCGGTTGCCGCCTCTTGGAGCCGCTGGCGTGGCCGCGGAGTTGCCGTCGGGACGAGCCCGGGGGAGCTGGCTGTCGTAGCGCGGCGCAGCCGGCACGGAGGCGTGTGCGGGGCCGGTGGGGCTCCCCGCTGCTGCCCCGCAGCAGCAGCAGCCGTGTCGTCCGGAGCGTGGTGGGCAGGCCGCGCGCGGTCGGGTGCATCGCTGCCTCTGCCCAGAGGCCGGGCCGAGCCCGTGCGCCTGGGCCGCCTCCGATGCGAGCAAGGCATTTCCCAGGCCGGTCGGGAGCGCGGGCTCCCCAGCCTCGCCGCTCGGAGTTTTCCGTTCCTTTCCCCCCCCCCCCTTTCTCTGTGTGTGCTCGTACGGTCAGCAGAGGCGCGGCTTCTCCGTCGTGCTGCGCCGTGCCCCCTCCGCGCGTGCGGAGGGGGGTGGGCGGGCGGGCGGTGGGCCATCCTCCGGAGGGGCCGCTCGCCTGTGGCGAAGCGGTCCTGGCCCCCTCGCGCGTGCGGGGCGGTGCCGAAAGCCAGACAACTCTTAGCGGTGGATCACTCGGCTCGTGCGTCGATGAAGAACGCAGCTAGCTGCGAGAATTAATGTGAATTGCAGGACACATTGATCATCGACACTTCGAACGCACTTGCGGCCCCGGGTTCCTCCCGGGGCTACGCCTGTCTGAGCGTCGCTTGACGATCAATCGCCCGTCTGTGCCGCCGCCCCTCGCCTCGCGGCGGGGCGGCGGTCGCAGCGGCGCGGCTGGGGCGCCTCGCAGGCCCGCGCGCGCGCGGCCCCGGGCCTGGGGAGTCGTTCCCCGCAGCCCGGCGGCGGCCGCTGCCAAGGGCCTTCGTCCCCCTAAATCGAGACTCGGGGAGCGCTCCGAAGCTCCCCGCTCCTGGAGCACCCGCTGGTCGGAGCTCGTCCCGCCGGGGCCGTCAGGGTTCGTCGAGCCGGTCGGGCCTGGCGCGGCGGTGGGGAGAGAGGAGGGGGGAGGTGCGGGCCTCGCCCCCGGCCTCCCGCGCGGGCGGCTGTCTGCGGGTGGGTACCGCGGTGGTACCGTGCCGTGCTGCCGCGCGCGCGTGTGCGTGCCGGGGACGGGGGTCACCCCCGTCGCCCCCTCCCAGCCTCTTCTCCCCGACCCCCCCGCCGCGCCCCGGGCGGCGGCGGCGGCGACCGCGCGGGCGGTCGCCGTTTCGCCGTTGGCCCGGGCGCCCGCCCGGCCGTCTTCCCTGGCCGTGTTCCCGGGGGGCCGTCTCCGGGCGCGTCTGACGCGTGTCGGGCCGTCTCCGGGCTGGGGCC
>NW_027439519.1:35000-47500 GCF_964188355.1 Buteo buteo
GGCGTCCCATGCCGACACTCCGGGGTAGTACCATTACCCCTACCCGGCAGCCAGGGGTAGTACCCGTAACCCTCATTGGTACTCCGGGGTAGTACCAGTACCCCCACCCGGCAGCCAGGGGTAGTACCCGTAACCCCCACCTGTACTCCTTGGTAGTACCCGTATACCCCCGCCCGATACTCCGGGGCAGTACCCGCATACCCCCGCCCGGTACTCCGGGGCAGTACCCGCATACCCCCGCCCGGTACTCCGGGGAAGTACCCATATACCCCCGCCCGGTACTCCGGGGCAGTACCCGCATACCCCCGCCCGGTACTCCAGGGCAGTACCCGCATACCCCCGCCCGGTACTCCGGGGAAGTACCCATATACCTCCACCCGGTACTCCGGGGCAGTACCCGCATACCCCCGCCCGGTACTCCGGGGCAGCACCCCTATGCCCCCGCCCGGTACTCCGGGGCAGTACCCGTATGCCCCCGCCCGGTACTCCGGGGCAGTACCAGTACCCCCGCCCGGTACTCCGGGGTACTACCCGTAACACCCACCTGTACTCCTTCGTAGTACCCGTATACCCCCGCCCGGTACTCCGGGGCAGTACCCGCATACCCCTGCCCGGTACTCCGGGGCAGTACCCGTATACCCCCGCCCGGTACCCCGGGGTAGTACCCGTGTACCCCCGTCAGTACTCCGGGGCAGTACCGGTACCCCCGCCCGGTACTCCGGGGTACTACCCGTAACCCCCACCTGTACTCCTTCCTTGGTAGTACCCGTATACCCCCGCCCGGTACTCCGGGGCAGTACCCGCATACCCCCGCCCGGTACTCCGGGGCAGTACCGGTACCCCCGCCCAGTACTCCGGGGTGCTACCCGTAACCCCCACCTGTACTCCTTGGTAGTACCCGTATACCCCCGCCCGGTACTCCGGGGCAGTACCCGCATACCCCCGCCCGGTACTCCGGGGCAGTACCGGTACCCCCGCCCGGTACTCCGGGGTGCTACCCGTAACCCCCACCTGTACTCCTTCCTTGGTAGTACCCGTATACCCCCGCCCGGTACTCCGGGGCAGTACCCGCATACCCCCGCCCGGTACTCCGGGGAAGTACCCATATACCTCCACCCGGTACTCCGGGGCAGTACCCGCATACCCCCGCCCGGTACTCTGGGGCAGTACCCGTATGCCCCCGCCCGGTACTCCGGGGTACTACCCGTAACCCCCACCTGTGCTCCTTCGTAGTACCCGTATACCCCCGTCCTGTACTCCGGGGTAGTACCCGTATACCGCCGCCCGGTACCCCGGGGTAGTACCCGTGTACCCCCGTCAGTACTCCGGGGCAGTACCGGTACCCCCGCCCGGTACGCCGGGGGAAAAACTGCTGTCCCTACGGGCGCGCGAGTTTAGACCCAGCCTTCCTACCCGACCCTCCGCCTTACGCCCGGTGTCCCCAGGCGACGTTCCGGGATAGAACCCGTTCCCCCACCAGTACTCTGGGCCCGTGGCGGAACCCTTTGTGATGCGCCGGAGTTCTACCTGCTGTCCCTACGGGCACGCGGCGATGGATCCCGGCCCCCCATCCTGACCCTCCAGGGTAGGCCCGGCCACCCTACCTGACCCTCTGGGGTCAGCCCGGTGTCCCTACCCGACGCTCCGGGGTAGGCCTGGCGCCCCTACCTCATCCTCCGGGGTAGTACCCGTACCCCTACCGGTGCTCCGGGGTACACCTGCTGTCCCTACAGGCGCTCCGGGGTAGGCCCGGCCACCCTACCTGACCCTCTGGGGTCAGCCCGGTGTCCCTACCCGACGCTCCGGGGTACGCCTGGCGCCCCTACCTCATGCTCCGGGGTAGTACCGGTACCCCTACCGGTGCTCCGGGGTACACCTGCTGTCCCTACAGGCGCTCCGGGGTAGGCCCGGCCACCCTACCTGACCCTCCGGGGTCAGCCCGGTGTCCCTACCCGACGCTCCGGGGTAGGCCTGGCGCCCCTACCTCATCCTCCGGGGTAGTGCCGGTACCCCTGCCGGTGCTCCGGGGTACACCTGCGGTCCCTACAGGCGCTCCGGGGTAGGCCCGGCCACCCTACCTGACCCTCCGGGGTCAGCCCGGTATCCCTACCCGACGCTCCGGGGTAGGCCTGGCGCCCCTACCTCATCCTCCGGGGTAGTACCCGTACCCCTACCGGTGCTCCGGGATACACCTGCGGTCCCTACAGGCGCTCCGGGGTAGGCCCGGCCACCCTACCTGACCCTCTGGGGTCAGCCCGGTGTCCCTACCCGACGCTCCGGGGTACGCCTGGCGCCCCTACCTCATGCTCCGGGGTAGTGCCGGTACCCCTGCCGGTGCTCCGGGGTACACCTGCGGTCCCTACAGGCGCTCCGGGGTAGGCCCGGCCACCCTACCTGACCCTCCGGGGTCAGCCCGGTATCCCTACCCGACGCTCCGGGGTAGGCCTGGCGCCCCTACCTCATCCTCCGGGGTAGTGCCGGTACCCCTGCCGGTGCTCCGGGGTACACCTGCGGTCCCTACAGGCGCTCCGGGGTAGGCCCGGCCACCCTACCTGACCCTCCGGGGTCAGCCCGGTGTCCCTACCCGACGCTCCGGGGTAGGCCTGGCGCCCCTACCTCATCCTCCGGGGTAGTGCCGGTACCCCTGCCGGTGCTCCGGGATACCCCTGCGGTCCCTACAGGCGCTCCGGGGTAGGCCCGGCCACCCTACCTGACCCTCTGGGGTCAGCCCGGTGTCCCTACCCGACGCTCCGGGGTAGGCCTGGCGCCCCTACCTCATCCTCCGGGGTAGTGCCGGTACCCCTGCCGGTGCTCCGGGGTACACCTGCGGTCCCTACAGGCGCTCCGGGGTAGGCCCGGCCACCCTACCTGACCCTCCGGGGTCAGCCCGGTATCCCTACCCGACGCTCCGGGGTAGGCCTGGCGCCCCTACCTCATCCTCCGGGGTAGTGCCGGTACCCCTGCCGGTGCTCCGGGGTACACCTGCGGTCCCTACAGGCGCTCCGGGGTAGGCCCGGCCACCCTACCTGACCCTCTGGGGTCAGCCCGGTGTCCCTACCCGACGCTCCGGGGTAGGCCTGGCGCCCCTACCTCATCCTCCGGGGTAGTGCCGGTACCCCTGCCGGTGCTCCGGGGTACACCTGCGGTCCCTACAGGCGCTCCGGGGTAGGCCCGGCCACCCTACCTGACCCTCCGGGGTCAGCCCGGTGTCCCTACCCGACGCTCCGGGGTAGGCCTGGCGCCCCTACCTCATCCTCCGGGGTAGTGCCGGTACCCCTACCGGTGCTCCGGGATACCCCTGCGGTCCCTACAGGCGCTCCGGGGTAGGCCCGGCCACCCTACCTGACCCTCCGGGGTCAGCCCGGTGTCCCTACCCGACGCTCCGGGGTAGGCCTGGCGCCCCTACCTCATCCTCCGGGGTAGTGCCGGTACCCCTGCCGGTGCTCCGGGGTACACCTGCGGTCCCTACAGGCGCTCCGGGGTAGGCCCGGCCACCCTACCTGACCCTCCGGGGTCAGCCCGGTATCCCTACCCGACGCTCCGGGGTAGGCCTGGCGCCCCTACCTCATCCTCCGGGGTAGTGCCGGTACCCCTGCCGGTGCTCCGGGGTACACCTGCGGTCCCTACAGGCGCTCCGGGGTAGGCCCGGCCACCCTACCTGACCCTCCGGGGTCAGCCCGGTGTCCCTACCCGACGCTCCGGGGTAGGCCTGGCGCCCCTACCTCATCCTCCGGGGTAGTGCCGGTACCCCTGCCGGTGCTCCGGGGTACACCTGCGGTCCCTACAGGCGCTCCGGGGTAGGCCCGGCCACCCTACCTGACCCTCCGGGGTCAGCCCGGTATCCCTACCCGACGCTCCGGGGTAGGCCTGGCGCCCCTACCTCATCCTCCGGGGTAGTGCCGGTACCCCTGCCGGTGCTCCGGGGTACACCTGCGGTCCCTACAGGCGCTCCGGGATAGGCCCGGCCACCCTACCTGACCCTCCGGGGTCAGCCCGGTATCCCTACCCGACGCTCCGGGGTAGGCCTGGCGCCCCTACCTCATCCTCCGGGGTAGTGCCGGTACCCCTGCCGGTGCTCCGGGGTACACCTGCGGTCCCTACAGGCGCTCCGGGGTAGGCCCGGCCACCCTACCTGACCCTCCGGGGTCAGCCCGGTATCCCTACCCGACGCTCCGGGGTAGGCCTGGCGCCCCTACCTCATCCTCCGGGGTAGTGCCGGTACCCCTGCCGGTGCTCCGGGGTACACCTGCGGTCCCTACAGGCGCTCCGGGGTAGGCCCGGCCACCCTACCTGACCCTCTGGGGTCAGCCCGGTGTCCCTACCCGACGCTCCGGGGTAGGCCTGGCGCCCCTACCTCATCCTCCGGGGTAGTGCCGGTACCCCTGCCGGTGCTCCGGGGTACACCTGCGGTCCCTACAGGCGCTCCGGGGTAGGCCCGGCCACCCTACCTGACCCTCTGGGGTCAGCCCGGTGTCCCTACCCGACGCTCCGGGGTAGGCCTGGCGCCCCTACCTCATCCTCCGGGGTAGTGCCGGTACCCCTACCGGTGCTCCGGGGTACACCTGCGGTCCCTACAGGCGCTCCGGGGTAGGCCCGGCCACCCTACCTGACTTTCTGGGGGTCAGCCCGGTATCCCTACCTGATGCTCCGGGGTAGTCCTGGCCTCCTTACCTGTGTCTCCGGGTAAACCTGGCCACGCTGCAGGGTCGGCCTGCACTCCCTGGCCGCACTACGGGCCGGTCCTGATTAGTGTATTAAGACCGCTCCGCGATTCCACTTTCTTAAAATTTATTGTGTCTGACAGCTTGTCTTTTACCGCGCACGCAGGCAGGCAGGCAGGCAGGCAGGCACGCGTCAAAAACGTGAGAGCAAAGCGTTACCCGCAGTCGGAGTACTTTATCGGTAACGACTTCTTCGGGAAGAGGCGCCGACGCTGCTCTCTCGTCTCTGTACGAGTCGGTGGCCGTCCGGGTACCGCGTGGCACCGTTGGCGTGGGATCCGCTCCTAAACGAATACAGAAGAATCGATACGCTATGAATCGTCATCGATTGAAGTTATTAACAGTTGACGAGCGATGCTGGATTGTATCGTTTATGGAGCGTCACCTACCGACTGATTTAGCGCTACGCGGTAATACGCTTTCTGGCAGTTCCTTAAATAACAAAACTCATTCGTTCACGCACGCTAGGTGTGCATCCCTTCGTTAATAGCCGGAGAAGGAATACGTACGTACGTACGTACGTACCTACCAGCGGATCGTCACGGATTGAATATGACTCGATTAGTAGTCACCAGTATTATAAATTACCGACTCCTAAAGTTTGATTGCGGCACTCCTTTAGGACCTTGCGACGCTCTTGGTTAACGTTAGCGTTCTCCGGCCCCTGCGTTATCGCGCATTAACTGTTCATTGGCCTCCGAGGGACGGCGGTCTCGCAGGCCTCTGAAGAAAGCCAGTCGGCTGCCTGACAAGCGGTCCCTGTGGCCGAGGCCGACTTAGCCGAGCATCCTCGGAGACGACGAGCTCGCGTGGCCGCCGTGCCGGCTGACCGGCCCGCCCCGGGGCCGTTTCCCCCCCGCTCCCCGTCGCCGAAGGAGCGCGCCCCCCGCCACCGCCTAAGGCCGCTGGGACCTTCCTCACCGCTCGAACGCATCCCGCCGGCGACGGAGCCGCTGATGCCCCTCTGTCGGAAGCGCGGCGCGCCTCTCCGGCAGCCCTGGCTGGGGCCCTGGAGCCCCAGGTCTCTGCCCAGGCCGAGGCACGCGGCTGCTGCTTTGCCAGGGACGGGTCCGACCGGGAGCCGAGCGCATCGCCCGTAGGCAGGCACGGGCGCAGGCCGGACGTCGAAGCGGCCGACCACCCGGGCTGTAACAGAGAAAGCGGCGTTAGCGACACCGTTACAAATCTTTCTCATTTCCACCTGCGTGCGCGCCCGCACCCCGCCAAAACAGGCCCCCGGCCCGAACGCCCACCGCCTGCTGCTGCAGCCGCTCACCCGCCCTTAGACACACGCACGCGCACGCACGCACTGCCCCCCCCCCATTCGAGTCCCCGCCCCAAACACCTCCCGCCCGCCACCGCACCCACTCGCACGGGGCTACACACGTGCGCACCCCCCCCCCCCGCAACCGGCCCCCCCCAGCCCAAACCCTCCACCCGCTGCCCCGCTCACAGTCGTGCGCTCAAAACGCACACGCGCGCAGCCCCCCCCCCCCCCCCGCCCGAAACAGGGCCCCGGGCCGACACCCCCCACCCCCGTCACCCCGGGCCCGCCGCTGCACGCACACACACACCGCCCCCCCGCCCTCCCGCCACGCAGTTCGCGCCGAGCCTGGCTGCCCCTGCTCCCCCCTTCCGCCACCAGGCTTGCCGCCCCCGGTGGTGGAAGGCGGGAGACTTTAGGACCCTGCGGCGTCCCTGCCGGCTCCGTGCCCGGGCGGGAGAGGGGAGCCCCCCCGGTGCCCTGCCGTCTCTAAACCCCAGCTGCCGAGTCCCTATCCTGCCGCACCCGTGGCCCCGCTCCCGCCTTTCTTTCTCAGCCAGCCACGCACTCGCCCTGCTCCACTCCCGCCCGCCGCCGCCGCGGGGGGAAAACTAAAGGACCGGGGGGGTGGGACGGGGACGGGGACGGGGACGGGGACGGGGGAGAGAAGTAAAAAAAATAAAACTCCAACCGATCCAAACAGAAGCCTTCTCCGAAAAGACACACCGTCCCCCCTCGCCAGCCTGCCTCTGCGCCAGGCTCCCCGCCTGCTCGCCAGCCGCTCTCGCCCTGCTGCACTCCTGCCCGCCCTCGCCGCGGGGGGAAAACTAAACGACCGGGGGGGACGGGACGGGGACGGGGACGGGGACGGGGACGGGGGAGAGAAGTAAAAAAAATAAAACTCCAACCGATCCAAACAGAAGCCTTCTCCGAAAAGACACACCGTCCCCCCTCGCCAGCCTGCCTCTGCGCCAGGCTCCCCGCCTGCTCGCCCTGCTCCACTCCTGCCCGCCCCCGCCGCGGGGGGAAAACTAAACGACCGGGGGGGGGGGGGGACGGGGACGGGGACGGGGACGGGGGAGAGAAGTAAAAAAAATAAAACTCCAACCGATCCAAACAGAAGCCTTCTCCGAAAAGACACACCGTCCCCCCTCGCCAGCCTGCCTCTGCGCCAGGCTCCCCGCCTGCTCGCCAGCCGCTCTCGCCCTGCTCCATTCCTGCCCGCCCCCGCCGCGGGGGGAAAACTAAACGACCGGGGGGGGGGGGACGGGGACGGGGACGGGGACGGGGGAGAGAAGTAAAAAAAATAAAACTCCAACCGATCCAAACAGAAGCCTTCTCCGAAAAGACACACCGTCCCCCCTCGCCAGCCTGCCTCTGCGCCAGGCTCCCCGCCTGCTCGCCAGCCGCTCTCGCCCTGCTCCACTCCTGCCCGCCCCCGCCGCGGGGGGAAAACTAAACGACCGGGGGGGGGGGGACGGGGACGGGGACGGGGACGGGGACGGGGACGGGGGAGAGAAGTAAAAAAAATAAAACTCCAACCGATCCAAACAGAAGCCTTCTCCGAAAAGACACACCGTCCCCCCTCGCCAGCCTACCTCTGCGCCAGGCTCCCCGCCTGCTCGCCAGCCGCTCTCGCCCCCCCTCTTTTCTAGCCTCCTTTCCCCGCCGCTGCTGCCGCCGCGACTGAGCAGCAGACCGTTGCCGTGGCGGGAAACACCACAGTTTCCGGGGGCCCCGTTGCCGGGCTGCAGACCACCCCACCCAGCCACCCGCCCCCCAACCCCCCGTCTCCAGGGCGCCGGAAAGTCTGTGATCGGGTGGGGCCGGGGGAGGGGGGGGGGGGGGGGCTGCACCTACTGGCCTGCAGGTCCGGGACTGCAGCGCGGGGAGGGAGGGGGAGCACACCGGTGCAGGGGTGCGTGTAGCTGTGTGTGCCTGCGTCGCGTTCTGTGTGTGTGTGTGTGTGTGTGTGCGCGCGCCTCTGAGCGCGCGTGTGTCACCGGGGGGGGGGGGGGGTGGCAGTGCCTGCAGGATCGCAGATATGTATTTTAAAGTATTTATTTTATTAAAAAAAGGAAAACGTCAAAAAAACACCAAAAAAAAACAGGCGGGGGGGGGGGGGGAGAAAAATTAAAAACAACCCCCCAAAAAAAGCCCAAGACCGCAAAAACCAAAACCAAAAGTCGGCGAGCACCCAGCAGCGCCGGGACCCGAACCTGAACCTGGCAAGGGGCTACCAGTCCTGAAGGCACCCAGTGAACAGCGAACTCGCGCCGGGGAGCCGGGCAGTTTGTGCCGGGGGCTGCCACCTCTGCCCGGACCCCGCCGACAGAATATGGTTGGGGGGGGGGGGGGGCAGCAGCGGAGCAGAGGGGCTGGCTGGTGTGGTGAAGCTGGCAAGTGCCTGGCAGCCACCGGCTCGGAATAGGTGCGTGCACGTGCATGAGAACGACGAGGGTGGGGGGGGGGGTGTGTGTGTGTCAGGAAACAAAAATTATTTTGAAAACTGGTTGTCGTTAATATTGTATTAATATTTCCCGCCGGAATCAATAAAGGTGAAATAACTCTTGCATCAGACAGTACGTTTAAACGTGCTCCCTTGGTGTAGAAGTGGTTCAAACTCGGGAAGGGGAGGGGGAAAGAAATGCCGTCCGGGAGAACCGGGAGAGGGTGGCCCTTTTAATCAGATTTGCTAAAATCTCAAAAGAAAGAAAAAAAAAAAAAAAAACGAAAAAAACGAACCAAAAACAGGCGCACCTGCCCCCCCCGCCCCCCCCCGCCCAAGGGGCACCGAACGGCTGCCAGGTCTACCCGGCTCCGCGGGCGGCCGCCAGGTCTACCCGGCTCCGGAGGCCGGCGCGGCCGCCGGCGGCGCCCGGAGGACGCGGGGTGTCGCTGCCGCAGCGGCCGGTGAAAAGGGCCGCCAGGTCTACCCGGCTCCGCGGGCGGCCGCCAGGTCTACCCGGCTCCGGAGGCCGGCGCGGCCGCCGGCGGCGCCCGGAGGACGCGGGGTGTCGCTGCCGCAGCGGCCGGTGAAAAGGGCCGCCAGGTCTACCCGGCTCCGCGGGCGGCCGCCAGGTCTACCCGGCTCCGGAGGCCGGCGCGGCCGCCGGCGGCGCCCGGAGGACGCGGGGTGTCGCTGCCGCAGCGGCCGGTGAAAAGGGCCGCCAGGTCTACCCGGCTCCGCGGGCGGCCGCCAGGTCTACCCGGCTCCGGAGGCCGGCGCGGCCGCCGGCGGCGCCCGGAGGACGCGGGGTGTCGCTGCCGCAGCGGCCGGTGAAAAGAGCCGCCAGGTCTACCCGGCTCCGCGGGCGGCCGCCAGGTCTACCCGGCTCCGGAGGCCGGCGCGGCCGCCGGCGGCGCCCGGAGGACGCGGGGTGTCGCTGCCGCAGCGGCCGGTGAAAAGAGCCGCCAGGTCTACCCGGCTCCGCGGGCGGCCGCCAGGTCTACCCGGCTCCGGAGGCCGGCGCGGCCGCCGGCGGCGCCCGGAGGACGCGGGGTGTCGCTGCCGCAGCGGCCGGTGAAAAGAGCCGCCAGGTCTACCCGGCTCCGGCGGGACTTAGCCGCATTTCGGGGGCGGGGAGGTAGACCTGATAGCCCCGCCACTTTCTCGGAGCTGGCCAAGGGGTCGCTGTTTTTCGCTGCCTCCAGTTACGTCATCGTAAAAGTCGGTGTCATTGGCGGGTCTCCCCGGTGGGCAGGGACGGCACTCTTGGAGCCGGCCGGGGGCGGGGACGTGATCTCCCGTACTATAGGAGGTAGTGGTGACTCGTGCACGGAGCAGCGCTAGTGAGCGGCTGCAAGGCTTACGGCTCAGCCGGCGAAGTGGAGCGCTGGGCGGCCGTTGTGGTGGTGGTTTTGCCTGGTGGTTCGGCTCGTTTTCTGTCTGTTCGGCCAGTTGGTCTCTCCCGGTGTTTTCCAAGTAAGCCAGCCGGGCGCCTGCGAGGGTCTGGCAGGCTGGCGGTGGCTGTTGACCCGAGTGGTGCGAGAGGTGCAAAGGTGGATTCCGCAGGGCATAGCCCGGTGGCCGGCGGCGGCCACCGGCACTCGAACGCTGGAAGACCGGGTGGAGCCGAGCCTGCCTCGGCTTTCCCCCGGCCCCGGAGGGCCCGATGATGGCAAAGGTGGAGCGCTGGTATATGCGAGGGCAGCTGCCCGTGAGCATCCAGCCCGCCGCGGCTGCCGCCGCCTCCTGAGGGCCTGGTGATGGGCGGGCGAGGTGGCGGCACCTCGTCCTTTGACTCTGGCCTTAAGCTGGAGCGGGCAGAGCGGCAGCCGGTCCCGGTGGCTGGCAGCCGGATGCAGACGGCTGGGGGTTCTCGTGCGTGCCGCAGCTTCCCCCCAGCCCCCGAGGGCCCGATGATGGCACAGGTGAGAGGCCGCAGCGCCTCGTCCTGTTTTTGCCGGCATGAGCCACGCGTGGGCGGCCTGTGGTGTCCGGCCTGCCCCGGCTTGCCTGGTTGCAGGAGGGCTCGGTGGAAAGGTCTGCAGCGCTCTACCGGGTTTAGAGGTGGCGGCACCTCATCGCGTTTTCTCCGGCCTTAAGCTGGAGCCCATGCACGAATTGGGCAGAGTGCAAGCGGCAGCCGGTCCCGGTGGCTGGCAGCCGGATGCAGACGGCTGGGGGTTCTCGTGCGTGCCGCAGCTTCCCCCCAGCCCCCGAGGGCCCGATGATGGCACAGGTGAGAGGCCGCAGCGCCTCGTCCTGTTTCTGCCGGCATGAGCCACGCGTGGGCGGCCTGTGGTGTCCGGCCTGCCCCGGCTTGCCTGGTTGCAGGAGGGCTCGGTGGAAAGGTCTGCAGCGCTGTACCGGGTTAGAGGTGGCGGCACCTCATCGCGTTTTCTCCGGCCTTAAGCTGGAGCCCATGCACGAATTGGGCAGAGTGCAAGCGGCAGCCGGTCCCGGTGGCTGGCAGCCGGATGCAGACGGCTGGGGGTTCTCGTGCGTGCCGCAGCTTCCCCCCAGCCCCCGAGGGCCCGATGATGGCACAGGTGAGAGGCCGCAGCGCCTCGTCCTGTTTCTGCCGGCATGAGCCACGCGTGGGCGGCCTGTGGTGTCCGGCCTGCCCCGGCTTGCCTGGTTGCAGGAGGGCTCGGTGGAAAGGTCTGCAGCGCTGTACCGGGTTAGAGGTGGCGGCACCTCATCGCGTTTTCTCCGGCCTTAAGCTGGAGCCCGCGAAGCGGGAAGAAAAGTGCGGCTGTACCTGGTGGCTGGCAAGTCGAACGCAGGCGGCTGGGGTTGTCTCGCTTCTGTGGCATTCCCCCAGGCCCCGAACACCCGTGCGCGGCATGGGTCCAGGTGCCTTTTTTTTCCCCGACGGCAAGCGGTTGCCTGTGGGGCGGGCAAAGACCGGCAGCCGGTGGCGGTTGCCGGCACTCGAACGCTGGAGGAGCTGGGGGAGTTGAGCCTGCTGTGGCCATCCCCCGGTCCCGTTACCTTCCTCAAGGGAATCGTTGTCTGGAGCCGGGTGGCCCGTGGCACCTCCCGCTCCACGATTTGACTGATCCAGACCCACAGGCAGCGCCCGCTGAGGCGTCCTCGGGTGCGTCGGAGAGCCTCCACGGCGGGCCGGCTCTGCCGGTGTTCAGGCCGTTGGAGCACCTCTCGCAGGCGTTGCCCTCACTCGCACGCAGAGCCCCCGCACCTGCCGTCCGCCCCCGGTTGGCGACGGGTGCGAGTGGCCGTCGCTGTCCCAGGACTCGTGGCCGTGGGGCCTCCGCTCCTTCCTCCGTTCCCTTCCCTTACTGATCGATGAGGCGTTTAGGGCGCGTCGGAGGGGCTTCCCGGCGGGCCGGCTCTGCCGGTGTTCAGGCCGGCGTTGCACCTCTCCGCAGACGTTGCCCTCTCACTCGCACGCAGAGCCCCCGCACCTGCCGTCCGCCCCCGGTTGGCGATGGGTGCGAGTGGCCGTCGCTGTCCCAGGACTCGTGGCCGTGGGGCCTCCGCTCCTTCCTCCGTTCCCTTCCCTTACTGATCGATGAGGCGTTTAGGGCGCGTCGGAGGGGCTTCCCGGCGGGCCGGCTCTGCCGGTGTTCAGGCCGGCGTTGCACCTCTCCGCAGACGTTGCCCTCTCACTCGCACGCAGAGCCCCCGCACCTGCCGTCCGCCCCCGGTTGGCGATGGGTGCGAGTGGCCGTCGCTGTCCCAGGACTCGTGGCCGTGGGGCCTCCGCTCCTTCCTCCTTTCCCTTCCCTTACTGATCGATGAGGCCTTTCGGGTCGCGTCGGAGAGGGCCCTCGGCGGGCCGGCTCTTCTGTGCTCCCCGTAATAGGGAGTCACGGCAGTGTCCGGTGTTCAGGCAGGGTGGTCTCCTTTCCAATTCGCTTCCCGTTGCATGCGAAGTGGTGTCCTGCACCCCCCCCGAGCGAAGGGGGCCGCGATGGTGGCAGTGTCGTCCTCCCCTGCTCAGCGGGGTTCCTCGGGCTTCTTTACTGAACCGGGCTGTGTGACGGCCGCGTGGCCCCGCGAGCCCTCAGGTGTCCTGAAACACGCGAGGCGCCGGTGCTGGCCT
>NW_027439520.1:0-49610 GCF_964188355.1 Buteo buteo
AGGAGCCCGACGTTCGCCCCCCCGGAAAAGAGGCTCGGCGGCGGCCGACGGGCCCCGAGGTGTCCCGCCTCTGGCAAAGCCCGGAGCCCCAGCGCTGCGGGGCCTGCGGATAGGGCGCCAAGGGGAGGGGAAGAGCAGCAAGAGCTTTCGGGGCTGGGCCCTTCCCTGCGGGAGCAGGAGCCCGACGTTCGCCCCCCCGGAAAAGAGGCTCGGCGGCGGCCGACGGGCCCCGAGGTGTCCCGCCTCTGGCAAAGCCCGGAGCCCCAGCGCTGCGGGGCCTGCGGATAGGGCGCCAAGGGGAGGGGAAGAGCAGCAAGAGCTTTCGGGGCTGGGCCCTTCCCTGCGGGAGCAGGAGCCCGACGTTCGCCCCCCCGGAAAAGAGGCTCGGCGGCGGCCGACGGGCCCCGAGGTGTCCCGCCTCTGGCAAAGCCCGGAGCCCCAGCGCTGCGGGGCCTGCGGATAGGGCGCCAAGGGGAGGGGAAGAGCAGCAAGAGCTTTCGGGGCTGGGCCCTTCCCTGCGGGAGCAGGAGCCCGACGTTCGCCCCCCCGGAAAAGAGGCTCGGCGGCGGCCGACGGGCCCCGAGGTGTCCCGCCTCTGGCAAAGCCCGGAGCCCCAGCGCTGCGGGGCCTGCGGATAGGGCGCCAAGGGGAGGGGAAGAGCAGCAAGAGCTTTCGGGGCTGGGCCCTTCCCTGCGGGAGCAGGAGCCCGACGTTCGCCCCCCCGGAAAAGAGGCTCGGCGGCGGCCGACGGGCCCCGAGGTGTCCCGCCTCTGGCAAAGCCCGGAGCCCCAGCGCTGCGGGGCCTGCGGATAGGGCGCCAAGGGGAGGGGAAGAGCAGCAAGAGCTTTCGGGGCTGGGCCCTTCCCTGCGGGAGCAGGAGCCCGACGTTCGCCCCCCCGGAAAAGAGGCTCGGCGGCGGCCGACGGGCCCCGAGGTGTCCCGCCTCTGGCAAAGCCCGGAGCCCCAGCGCTGCGGGGCCTGCGGATAGGGCGCCAAGGGGAGGGGAAGAGCAGCAAGAGCTTTCGGGGCTGGGCCCTTCCCTGCGGGAGCAGGAGCCCGACGTTCGCCCCCCCGGAAAAGAGGCTCGGCGGCGGCCGACGGGCCCCGAGGTGTCCCGCCTCTGGCAAAGCCCGGAGCCCCAGCGCTGCGGGGCCTGCGGATAGGGCGCCAAGGGGAGGGGAAGAGCAGCAAGAGCTTTCGGGGCTGGGCCCTTCCCTGCGGGAGCAGGAGCCCGACGTTCGCCCCCCCGGAAAAGAGGCTCGGCGGCGGCCGACGGGCCCCGAGGTGTCCCGCCTCTGGCAAAGCCCGGAGCCCCAGCGCTGCGGGGCCTGCGGATAGGGCGCCAAGGGGAGGGGAAGAGCAGCAAGAGCTTTCGGGGCTGGGCCCTTCCCTGCGGGAGCAGGAGCCCGACGTTCGCCCCCCCGGAAAAGAGGCTCGGCGGCGGCCGACGGGCCCCGAGGTGTCCCGCCTCTGGCAAAGCCCGGAGCCCCAGCGCTGCGGGGCCTGCGGATAGGGCGCCAAGGGGAGGGGAAGAGCAGCAAGAGCTTTCGGGGCTGGGCCCTTCCCTGCGGGAGCAGGAGCCCGACGTTCGCCCCCCCGGAAAAGAGGCTCGGCGGCGGCCGACGGGCCCCGAGGTGTCCCGCCTCTGGCAAAGCCCGGAGCCCCAGCGCTGCGGGGCCTGCGGATAGGGCGCCAAGGGGAGGGGAAGAGCAGCAAGAGCTTTCGGGGCTGGGCCCTTCCCTGCGGGAGCAGGAGCCCGACGTTCGCCCCCCCGGAAAAGAGGCTCGGCGGCGGCCGACGGGCCCCGAGGTGTCCCGCCTCTGGCAAAGCCCGGAGCCCCAGCGCTGCGGGGCCTGCGGATAGGGCGCCAAGGGGAGGGGAAGAGCAGCAAGAGCTTTCGGGGCTGGGCCCTTCCCTGCGGGAGCAGGAGCCCGACGTTCGCCCCCCCGGAAAAGAGGCTCGGCGGCGGCCGACGGGCCCCGAGGTGTCCCGCCTCTGGCAAAGCCCGGAGCCCCAGCGCTGCGGGGCCTGCGGATAGGGCGCCAAGGGGAGGGGAAGAGCAGCAAGAGCTTTCGGGGCTGGGCCCTTCCCTGCGGGAGCAGGAGCCCGACGTTCGCCCCCCCGGAAAAGAGGCTCGGCGGCGGCCGACGGGCCCCGAGGTGTCCCGCCTCTGGCAAAGCCCGGAGCCCCAGCGCTGCGGGGCCTGCGGATAGGGCGCCAAGGGGAGGGGAAGAGCAGCAAGAGCTTTCGGGGCTGGGCCCTTCCCTGCGGGAGCAGGAGCCCGACGTTCGCCCCCCCGGAAAAGAGGCTCGGCGGCGGCCGACGGGCCCCGAGGTGTCCCGCCTCTGGCAAAGCCCGGAGCCCCAGCGCTGCGGGGCCTGCGGATAGGGCGCCAAGGGGAGGGGAAGAGCAGCAAGAGCTTTCGGGGCTGGGCCCTTCCCTGCGGGAGCAGGAGCCCGACGTTCGCCCCCCCGGAAAAGAGGCTCGGCGGCGGCCGACGGGCCCCGAGGTGTCCCGCCTCTGGCAAAGCCCGGAGCCCCAGCGCTGCGGGGCCTGCGGATAGGGCGCCAAGGGGAGGGGAAGAGCAGCAAGAGCTTTCGGGGCTGGGCCCTTCCCTGCGGGAGCAGGAGCCCGACGTTCGCCCCCCCGGAAAAGAGGCTCGGCGGCGGCCGACGGGCCCCGAGGTGTCCCGCCTCTGGCAAAGCCCGGAGCCCCAGCGCTGCGGGGCCTGCGGATAGGGCGCCAAGGGGAGGGGAAGAGCAGCAAGAGCTTTCGGGGCTGGGCCCTTCCCTGCGGGAGCAGGAGCCCGACGTTCGCCCCCCCGGAAAAGAGGCTCGGCGGCGGCCGACGGGCCCCGAGGTGTCCCGCCTCTGGCAAAGCCCGGAGCCCCAGCGCTGCGGGGCCTGCGGATAGGGCGCCAAGGGGAGGGGAAGAGCAGCAAGAGCTTTCGGGGCTGGGCCCTTCCCTGCGGGAGCAGGAGCCCGACGTTCGCCCCCCCGGAAAAGAGGCTCGGCGGCGGCCGACGGGCCCCGAGGTGTCCCGCCTCTGGCAAAGCCCGGAGCCCCAGCGCTGCGGGGCCTGCGGATAGGGCGCCAAGGGGAGGGGAAGAGCAGCAAGAGCTTTCGGGGCTGGGCCCTTCCCTGCGGGAGCAGGAGCCCGACGTTCGCCCCCCCGGAAAAGAGGCTCGGCGGCGGCCGACGGGCCCCGAGGTGTCCCGCCTCTGGCAAAGCCCGGAGCCCCAGCGCTGCGGGGCCTGCGGATAGGGCGCCAAGGGGAGGGGAAGAGCAGCAAGAGCTTTCGGGGCTGGGCCCTTCCCTGCGGGAGCAGGAGCCCGACGTTCGCCCCCCCGGAAAAGAGGCTCGGCGGCGGCCGACGGGCCCCGAGGTGTCCCGCCTCTGGCAAAGCCCGGAGCCCCAGCGCTGCGGGGCCTGCGGATAGGGCGCCAAGGGGAGGGGAAGAGCAGCAAGAGCTTTCGGGGCTGGGCCCTTCCCTGCGGGAGCAGGAGCCCGACGTTCGCCCCCCCGGAAAAGAGGCTCGGCGGCGGCCGACGGGCCCCGAGGTGTCCCGCCTCTGGCAAAGCCCGGAGCCCCAGCGCTGCGGGGCCTGCGGATAGGGCGCCAAGGGGAGGGGAAGAGCAGCAAGAGCTTTCGGGGCTGGGCCCTTCCCTGCGGGAGCAGGAGCCCGACGTTCGCCCCCCCGGAAAAGAGGCTCGGCGGCGGCCGACGGGCCCCGAGGTGTCCCGCCTCTGGCAAAGCCCGGAGCCCCAGCGCTGCGGGGCCTGCGGATAGGGCGCCAAGGGGAGGGGAAGAGCAGCAAGAGCTTTCGGGGCTGGGCCCTTCCCTGCGGGAGCAGGAGCCCGACGTTCGCCCCCCCGGAAAAGAGGCTCGGCGGCGGCCGACGGGCCCCGAGGTGTCCCGCCTCTGGCAAAGCCCGGAGCCCCAGCGCTGCGGGGCCTGCGGATAGGGCGCCAAGGGGAGGGGAAGAGCAGCAAGAGCTTTCGGGGCTGGGCCCTTCCCTGCGGGAGCAGGAGCCCGACGTTCGCCCCCCCGGAAAAGAGGCTCGGCGGCGGCCGACGGGCCCCGAGGTGTCCCGCCTCTGGCAAAGCCCGGAGCCCCAGCGCTGCGGGGCCTGCGGATAGGGCGCCAAGGGGAGGGGAAGAGCAGCAAGAGCTTTCGGGGCTGGGCCCTTCCCTGCGGGAGCAGGAGCCCGACGTTCGCCCCCCCGGAAAAGAGGCTCGGCGGCGGCCGACGGGCCCCGAGGTGTCCCGCCTCTGGCAAAGCCCGGAGCCCCAGCGCTGCGGGGCCTGCGGATAGGGCGCCAAGGGGAGGGGAAGAGCAGCAAGAGCTTTCGGGGCTGGGCCCTTCCCTGCGGGAGCAGGAGCCCGACGTTCGCCCCCCCGGAAAAGAGGCTCGGCGGCGGCCGACGGGCCCCGAGGTGTCCCGCCTCTGGCAAAGCCCGGAGCCCCAGCGCTGCGGGGCCTGCGGATAGGGCGCCAAGGGGAGGGGAAGAGCAGCAAGAGCTTTCGGGGCTGGGCCCTTCCCTGCGGGAGCAGGAGCCCGACGTTCGCCCCCCCGGAAAAGAGGCTCGGCGGCGGCCGACGGGCCCCGAGGTGTCCCGCCTCTGGCAAAGCCCGGAGCCCCAGCGCTGCGGGGCCTGCGGATAGGGCGCCAAGGGGAGGGGAAGAGCAGCAAGAGCTTTCGGGGCTGGGCCCTTCCCTGCGGGAGCAGGAGCCCGACGTTCGCCCCCCCGGAAAAGAGGCTCGGCGGCGGCCGACGGGCCCCGAGGTGTCCCGCCTCTGGCAAAGCCCGGAGCCCCAGCGCTGCGGGGCCTGCGGATAGGGCGCCAAGGGGAGGGGAAGAGCAGCAAGAGCTTTCGGGGCTGGGCCCTTCCCTGCGGGAGCAGGAGCCCGACGTTCGCCCCCCCGGAAAAGAGGCTCGGCGGCGGCCGACGGGCCCCGAGGTGTCCCGCCTCTGGCAAAGCCCGGAGCCCCAGCGCTGCGGGGCCTGCGGATAGGGCGCCAAGGGGAGGGGAAGAGCAGCAAGAGCTTTCGGGGCTGGGCCCTTCCCTGCGGGAGCAGGAGCCCGACGTTCGCCCCCCCGGAAAAGAGGCTCGGCGGCGGCCGACGGGCCCCGAGGTGTCCCGCCTCTGGCAAAGCCCGGAGCCCCAGCGCTGCGGGGCCTGCGGATAGGGCGCCAAGGGGAGGGGAAGAGCAGCAAGAGCTTTCGGGGCTGGGCCCTTCCCTGCGGGAGCAGGAGCCCGACGTTCGCCCCCCCGGAAAAGAGGCTCGGCGGCGGCCGACGGGCCCCGAGGTGTCCCGCCTCTGGCAAAGCCCGGAGCCCCAGCGCTGCGGGGCCTGCGGATAGGGCGCCAAGGGGAGGGGAAGAGCAGCAAGAGCTTTCGGGGCTGGGCCCTTCCCTGCGGGAGCAGGAGCCCGACGTTCGCCCCCCCGGAAAAGAGGCTCGGCGGCGGCCGACGGGCCCCGAGGTGTCCCGCCTCTGGCAAAGCCCGGAGCCCCAGCGCTGCGGGGCCTGCGGATAGGGCGCCAAGGGGAGGGGAAGAGCAGCAAGAGCTTTCGGGGCTGGGCCCTTCCCTGCGGGAGCAGGAGCCCGACGTTCGCCCCCCCGGAAAAGAGGCTCGGCGGCGGCCGACGGGCCCCGAGGTGTCCCGCCTCTGGCAAAGCCCGGAGCCCCAGCGCTGCGGGGCCTGCGGATAGGGCGCCAAGGGGAGGGGAAGAGCAGCAAGAGCTTTCGGGGCTGGGCCCTTCCCTGCGGGAGCAGGAGCCCGACGTTCGCCCCCCCGGAAAAGAGGCTCGGCGGCGGCCGACGGGCCCCGAGGTGTCCCGCCTCTGGCAAAGCCCGGAGCCCCAGCGCTGCGGGGCCTGCGGATAGGGCGCCAAGGGGAGGGGAAGAGCAGCAAGAGCTTTCGGGGCTGGGCCCTTCCCTGCGGGAGCAGGAGCCCGACGTTCGCCCCCCCGGAAAAGAGGCTCGGCGGCGGCCGACGGGCCCCGAGGTGTCCCGCCTCTGGCAAAGCCCGGAGCCCCAGCGCTGCGGGGCCTGCGGATAGGGCGCCAAGGGGAGGGGAAGAGCAGCAAGAGCTTTCGGGGCTGGGCCCTTCCCTGCGGGAGCAGGAGCCCGACGTTCGCCCCCCCGGAAAAGAGGCTCGGCGGCGGCCGACGGGCCCCGAGGTGTCCCGCCTCTGGCAAAGCCCGGAGCCCCAGCGCTGCGGGGCCTGCGGATAGGGCGCCAAGGGGAGGGGAAGAGCAGCAAGAGCTTTCGGGGCTGGGCCCTTCCCTGCGGGAGCAGGAGCCCGACGTTCGCCCCCCCGGAAAAGAGGCTCGGCGGCGGCCGACGGGCCCCGAGGTGTCCCGCCTCTGGCAAAGCCCGGAGCCCCAGCGCTGCGGGGCCTGCGGATAGGGCGCCAAGGGGAGGGGAAGAGCAGCAAGAGCTTTCGGGGCTGGGCCCTTCCCTGCGGGAGCAGGAGCCCGACGTTCGCCCCCCCGGAAAAGAGGCTCGGCGGCGGCCGACGGGCCCCGAGGTGTCCCGCCTCTGGCAAAGCCCGGAGCCCCAGCGCTGCGGGGCCTGCGGATAGGGCGCCAAGGGGAGGGGAAGAGCAGCAAGAGCTTTCGGGGCTGGGCCCTTCCCTGCGGGAGCAGGAGCCCGACGTTCGCCCCCCCGGAAAAGAGGCTCGGCGGCGGCCGACGGGCCCCGAGGTGTCCCGCCTCTGGCAAAGCCCGGAGCCCCAGCGCTGCGGGGCCTGCGGATAGGGCGCCAAGGGGAGGGGAAGAGCAGCAAGAGCTTTCGGGGCTGGGCCCTTCCCTGCGGGAGCAGGAGCCCGACGTTCGCCCCCCCGGAAAAGAGGCTCGGCGGCGGCCGACGGGCCCCGAGGTGTCCCGCCTCTGGCAAAGCCCGGAGCCCCAGCGCTGCGGGGCCTGCGGATAGGGCGCCAAGGGGAGGGGAAGAGCAGCTAGAGCTTTCGGGGCTGGGCCCTTCCCTGCGGGAGCAGGAGCCCGACGTTCGCCCCCCCGGAAAAGAGGCTCGGCGGCGGCCGACGGGCCCCGAGGTGTCCCGCCTCTGGCAAAGCCCGGAGCCCCAGCGCTGCGGGGCCTGCGGATAGGGCGCCAAGGGGAGGGGAAGAGCAGCAAGAGCTTTCGGGGCTGGGCCCTTCCCTGCGGGAGCAGGAGCCCGACGTTCGCCGCCCCGGAAAAGAGGCTCGGCGGCGGCCGACGGGCCCCGAGGTGTCCCGCCTCTGGCAAAGCCCGGAGCCCCAGCGCTGCGGGGCCTGCGGATAGGGCGCCAAGGGGAGGGGAAGAGCAGCAAGAGCTTTCGGGGCTGGGCCCTTCCCTGTGGGAGCAGGAGCCCGACGTTCGCCCCCCCGGAAAAGAGGCTCGGCGGCGGCCGACGGGCCCCGAGGTGTCCCGCCTCTGGCAAAGCCCGGAGCCCCAGCGCTGCGGGGCCTGCGGATAGGGCGCCAAGGGGAGGGGAAGAGCAGCAAGAGCTTTCGGGGCTGGGCCCTTCCCTGCGGGAGCAGGAGCCCGACGTTCGCCCCCCCGGAAAAGAGGCTCGGCGGCGGCCGAGGGGCCCCGAGGTGTCCCGCCTCTGGCAAAGCCCGGAGCCCCAGCGCTGCGGGGCCTGCGGATAGGGCGCCAAGGGGAGGGGAAGAGCAGCAAGAGCTTTCGGGGCTGGGCCCTTCCCTGCGCGAGCAGGAGCCCGACGTTCGCCGCCCCGGAAAAGAGGCTCGGCGGCGGCCGACGGGCCCCGAGGTGTCCCGCCTCTGGCAAAGCCCGGAGCCCCAGCGCTGCGGGGCCTGCGGATAGGGCGCCAAGGGGAGGGGAAGAGCAGCAAGAGCTTTCGGGGCTGGGCCCTTCCCTGCGGGAGCAGGAGCCCGACGTTCGCCCCCCCGGAAAAGAGGCTCGGCGGCGGCTGACGGGCCCCGAGGTGTCCCGCCTCTGGCAAAGCCCGGAGCCCCAGCGCTGCGGGGCCTGCGGATAGGGCGCCAAGGGGAGGGGAAGAGCAGCAAGAGCTTTCGGGGCTGGGCCCTTCCCTGCGGGAGCAGGAGCCCGACGTTCGCCGCCCCGGAAAAGAGGCTCGGCGGCGGCCGACGGGCCCCGAGGTGTCCCGCCTCTGGCAAAGCCCGGAGCCCCAGCGCTGCGGGGCCTGCGGATAGGGCGCCAAGGGGAGGGGAAGAGCAGCAAGAGCTTTCGGGGCTGGGCCCTTCCCTGCGGGAGCAGGAGCCCGACGTTCGCCCCCCCGGAAAAGAGGCTCGGCGGCGGCCGACGGGCCCCGAGGTGTCCCGCCTCTGGCAAAGCCCGGAGCCCCAGCGCTGCGGGGCCTGCGGATAGGGCGCCAAGGGGAGGGGAAGAGCAGCAAGAGCTTTCGGGGCTGGGCCCTTCCCTGCGGGAGCAGGAGCCCGACGTTCGCCCCCCCGGAAAAGAGGCTCGGCGGCGGCCGACGGGCCCCGAGGTGTCCCGCCTCTGGCAAAGCCCGGAGCCCCAGCGCTGCGGGGCCTGCGGATAGGGCGCCAAGGGGAGGGGAAGAGCAGCAAGAGCTTTCGGGGCTGGGCCCTTCCCTGCGGGAGCAGGAGCCCGACGTTCGCCCCCCCGGAAAAGAGGCTCGGCGGCGTCCGAGGGGCCCCGAGGTGTCCCGCCTCTGGCAAAGCCCGGAGCCCCAGCGCTGCGGGGCCTGCGGATAGGGCGCCAAGGGGAGGGGAAGAGCAGCAAGAGCTTTCGGGGCTGGGCCCTTCCCTGCGCGAGCAGGAGCCCGACGTTCGCCCCCCCGGAAAAGAGGCTCGGCGGCGGCCGACGGGCCCCGAGGTGTCCCGCCTCTGGCAAAGCCCGGAGCCCCAGCGCTGCGGGGCCTGCGGATAGGGCGCCAAGGGGAGGGGAAGAGCAGCAAGAGCTTTCGGGGCTGGGCCCTTCCCTGCGGGAGCAGGAGCCCGACGTTCGCCCCCCCGGAAAAGAGGCTCGGCGGCGGCCGACGGGCCCCGAGGTGTCCCGCCTCTGGCAAAGCCCGGAGCCCCAGCGCTGCGGGGCCTGCGGATAGGGCGCCAAGGGGAGGGGAAGAGCAGCAAGAGCTTTCGGGGCTGGGCCCTTCCCTGCGGGAGCAGGAGCCCGACGTTCGCCGCCCCGGAAAAGAGGCTCGGCGGCGGCCGACGGGCCCCGAGGTGTCCCGCCTCTGGCAAAGCCCGGAGCCCCAGCGCTGCGGGGCCTGCGGATAGGGCGCCAAGGGGAGGGGAAGAGCAGCAAGAGCTTTCGGGGCTGGGCCCTTCCCTGCGCGAGCAGGAGCCCGACGTTCGCCCCCCCGGAAAAGAGGCTCGGCGGCGGCCGACGGGCCCCGAGGTGTCCCGCCTCTGGCAAAGCCCGGAGCCCCAGCGCTGCGGGGCCTGCGGATAGGGCGCCAAGGGGAGGGGAAGAGCAGCAAGAGCTTTCGGGGCTGGGCCCTTCCCTGCGGGAGCAGGAGCCCGACGTTCGCCGCCCCGGAAAAGAGGCTCGGCGGCGGCCGACGGGCCCCGAGGTGTCCCGCCTCTGGCAAAGCCCGGAGCCCCAGCGCTGCGGGGCCTGCGGATAGGGCGCCAAGGGGAGGGGAAGAGCAGCAAGAGCTTTCGGGGCTGGGCCCTTCCCTGCGGGAGCAGGAGCCCGACGTTCGCCCCCCCGGAAAAGAGGCTCGGCGGCGGCTGCCGGGCCCCGAGGTGTCCCGCCTCTGGCAAAGCCCGGAGCCCCAGCGCTGCGGGGCCTGCGGATAGGGCGCCAAGGGGAGGGGAAGAGCAGCAAGAGCTTTCGGGGCTGGGCCCTTCCCTGCGGGAGCAGGAGCCCGACGTTCGCACCCCCGGAAAAGAGGCTCGGCGGCGGCCGACGGGCCCCGAGGTGTCCCGCCTCTGGCAAAGCCCGGAGCCCCAGCGCTGCGGGGCCTGCGGATAGGGCGCCAAGGGGAGGGGAAGAGCAGCAAGAGCTTTCGGGGCTGGGCCCTTCCCTGCGGGAGCAGGAGCCCGACGTTCGCCCCCCCGGAAAAGAGGCTCGGCGGCGGCCGAGGGGCCCCGAGGTGTCCCGCCTCTGGCAAAGCCCGGAGCCCCAGCACTGCGGGGCCTGCGGATAGGGCGCCAAGGGGAGGGGAAGAGCAGCTAGAGCTTTCGGGGCTGGGCCCTTCCCTGCGGGAGCAGGAGCCCGACGTTCGCCCCCCCGGAAAAGAGGCTCGGCGGCGGCCGACGGGCCCCGAGGTGTCCCGCCTCTGGCAAAGCCCGGAGCCCCAGCGCTGCGGGGCCTGCGGATAGGGCGCCAAGGGGAGGGGAAGAGCAGCAAGAGCTTTCGGGGCTGGGCCCTTCCCTGCGGGAGCAGGAGCCCGACGTTCGCCCCCCCGGAAAAGAGGCTCGGCGGCGGCCGAGGGGCCCCGAGGTGTCCCGCCTCTGGCAAAGCCCGGAGCCCCAGCGCTGCGGGGCCTGCGGATAGGGCGCCAAGGGGAGGGGAAGAGCAGCAAGAGCTTTCGGGGCTGGGCCCTTCCTTGCGGGAGCAGGAGCCCGACGTTCGCCCCCCCGGAAAAGAGGCTCGGCGGCGGCCGACGGGCCCCGAGGTGTCCCGCCTCTGGCAAAGCCCGGAGCCCCAGCGCTGCGGGGCCTGCGGATAGGGCGCCAAGGGGAGGGGAAGAGCAGCAAGAGCTTTCGGGGCTGGGCCCTTCCCTGCGGGAGCAGGAGCCCGACGTTCGCCCCCCCGGAAAAGAGGCTCGGCGGCGGCCGACGGGCCCCGAGGTGTCCCGCCTCTGGCAAAGCCCGGAGCCCCAGCGCTGCGGGGCCTGCGGATAGGGCGCCAAGGGGAGGGGAAGAGCAGCAAGAGCTTTCGGGGCTGGGCCCTTCGCTGCGGGAGCAGGAGCCCGACGTTCGCCGCCCCGGAAAAGAGGCTCGGCGGCGGCCGACGGGCCCCGAGGTGTCCCGCCTCTGGCAAAGCCCGGAGCCCCAGCGCTGCGGGGCCTGCGGATAGGGCGCCAAGGGGAGGGGAAGAGCAGCAAGAGCTTTCGGGGCTGGGCCCTTCCCTGCGGGAGCAGGAGCCCGACGTTCGCCCCCCCGGAAAAGAGGCTCGGCGGCGGCCGACGGGCCCCGAGGTGTCCCGCCTCTGGCAAAGCCCGGAGCCCCAGCGCTGCGGGGCCTGCGGATAGGGCGCCAAGGGGAGGGGAAGAGCAGCTAGAGCTTTCGGGGCTGGGCCCTTCCCTGCGGGAGCAGGAGCCCGACGTTCGCCCCCCCGGAAAAGAGGCTCGGCGGCGGCCGAGGGGCCCCGAGGTGTCCCGCCTCTGGCAAAGCCCGGAGCCCCAGCGCTGCGGGGCCTGCGGATAGGGCGCCAAGGGGAGGGGAAGAGCAGCAAGAGCTTTCGGGGCTGGGCCCTTCCCTGCGGGAGCAGGAGCCCGACGTTCGCCCCCCCGGAAAAGAGGCTCGGCGGCGGCCGACGGGCCCCGAGGTGTCCCGCCTCTGGCAAAGCCCGGAGCCCCAGCGCTGCGGGGCCTGCGGATAGGGCGCCAAGGGGAGGGGAAGAGCAGCTAGAGCTTTCGGGGCTGGGCCCTTCCCTGCGGGAGCAGGAGCCCGACGTTCGCCCCCCCGGAAAAGAGGCTCGGCGGCGGCCGACGGGCCCCGAGGTGTCCCGCCTCTGGCAAAGCCCGGAGCCCCAGCGCTGCGGGGCCTGCGGATAGGGCGCCAAGGGGAGGGGAAGAGCAGCAAGAGCTTTCGGGGCTGGGCCCTTCCCTGCGGGAGCAGGAGCCCGACGTTCGCCGCCCCGGAAAAGAGGCTCGGCGGCGGCCGACGGGCCCCGAGGTGTCCCGCCTCTGGCAAAGCCCGGAGCCCCAGCGCTGCGGGGCCTGCGGATAGGGCGCCAAGGGGAGGGGAAGAGCAGCAAGAGCTTTCGGGGCTGGGCCCTTCCCTGTGGGAGCAGGAGCCCGACGTTCGCCCCCCCGGAAAAGAGGCTCGGCGGCGGCCGACGGGCCCCGAGGTGTCCCGCCTCTGGCAAAGCCCGGAGCCCCAGCGCTGCGGGGCCTGCGGATAGGGCGCCAAGGGGAGGGGAAGAGCAGCAAGAGCTTTCGGGGCTGGGCCCTTCCCTGCGGGAGCAGGAGCCCGACGTTCGCCCCCCCGGAAAAGAGGCTCGGCGGCGGCCGAGGGGCCCCGAGGTGTCCCGCCTCTGGCAAAGCCCGGAGCCCCAGCGCTGCGGGGCCTGCGGATAGGGCGCCAAGGGGAGGGGAAGAGCAGCAAGAGCTTTCGGGGCTGGGCCCTTCCCTGCGCGAGCAGGAGCCCGACGTTCGCCGCCCCGGAAAAGAGGCTCGGCGGCGGCCGACGGGCCCCGAGGTGTCCCGCCTCTGGCAAAGCCCGGAGCCCCAGCGCTGCGGGGCCTGCGGATAGGGCGCCAAGGGGAGGGGAAGAGCAGCAAGAGCTTTCGGGGCTGGGCCCTTCCCTGCGGGAGCAGGAGCCCGACGTTCGCCCCCCCGGAAAAGAGGCTCGGCGGCGGCTGACGGGCCCCGAGGTGTCCCGCCTCTGGCAAAGCCCGGAGCCCCAGCGCTGCGGGGCCTGCGGATAGGGCGCCAAGGGGAGGGGAAGAGCAGCAAGAGCTTTCGGGGCTGGGCCCTTCCCTGCGGGAGCAGGAGCCCGACGTTCGCCGCCCCGGAAAAGAGGCTCGGCGGCGGCCGACGGGCCCCGAGGTGTCCCGCCTCTGGCAAAGCCCGGAGCCCCAGCGCTGCGGGGCCTGCGGATAGGGCGCCAAGGGGAGGGGAAGAGCAGCAAGAGCTTTCGGGGCTGGGCCCTTCCCTGCGGGAGCAGGAGCCCGACGTTCGCCACCCCGGAAAAGAGGCTCGGCGGCGGCCGACGGGCCCCGAGGTGTCCCGCCTCTGGCAAAGCCCGGAGCCCCAGCGCTGCGGGGCCTGCGGATAGGGCGCCAAGGGGAGGGGAAGAGCAGCAAGAGCTTTCGGGGCTGGGCCCTTCCCTGCGGGAGCAGGAGCCCGACGTTCGCCCCCCCGGAAAAGAGGCTCGGCGGCGGCCGACGGGCCCCGAGGTGTCCCGCCTCTGGCAAAGCCCGGAGCCCCAGCGCTGCGGGGCCTGCGGATAGGGCGCCAAGGGGAGGGGAAGAGCAGCAAGAGCTTTCGGGGCTGGGCCCTTCCCTGCGGGAGCAGGAGCCCGACGTTCGCCCCCCCGGAAAAGAGGCTCGGCGGCGTCCGAGGGGCCCCGAGGTGTCCCGCCTCTGGCAAAGCCCGGAGCCCCAGCGCTGCGGGGCCTGCGGATAGGGCGCCAAGGGGAGGGGAAGAGCAGCAAGAGCTTTCGGGGCTGGGCCCTTCCCTGCGCGAGCAGGAGCCCGACGTTCGCCCCCCCGGAAAAGAGGCTCGGCGGCGGCCGACGGGCCCCGAGGTGTCCCGCCTCTGGCAAAGCCCGGAGCCCCAGCGCTGCGGGGCCTGCGGATAGGGCGCCAAGGGGAGGGGAAGAGCAGCAAGAGCTTTCGGGGCTGGGCCCTTCCCTGCGGGAGCAGGAGCCCGACGTTCGCACCCCCGGAAAAGAGGCTCGGCGGCGGCCGACGGGCCCCGAGGTGTCCCGCCTCTGGCAAAGCCCGGAGCCCCAGCGCTGCGGGGCCTGCGGATAGGGCGCCAAGGGGAGGGGAAGAGCAGCAAGAGCTTTCGGGGCTGGGCCCTTCCCTGCGGGAGCAGGAGCCCGACGTTCGCCGCCCCGGAAAAGAGGCTCGGCGGCGGCCGACGGGCCCCGAGGTGTCCCGCCTCTGGCAAAGCCCGGAGCCCCAGCGCTGCGGGGCCTGCGGATAGGGCGCCAAGGGGAGGGGAAGAGCAGCAAGAGCTTTCGGGGCTGGGCCCTTCCCTGCGCGAGCAGGAGCCCGACGTTCGCCCCCCCGGAAAAGAGGCTCGGCGGCGGCTGACGGGCCCCGAGGTGTCCCGCCTCTGGCAAAGCCCGGAGCCCCAGCGCTGCGGGGCCTGCGGATAGGGCGCCAAGGGGAGGGGAAGAGCAGCAAGAGCTTTCGGGGCTGGGCCCTTCCCTGCGCGAGCAGGAGCCCGACGTTCGCCCCCCCGGAAAAGAGGCTCGGCGGCGGCCGACGGGCCCCGAGGTGTCCCGCCTCTGGCAAAGCCCGGAGCCCCAGCGCTGCGGGGCCTGCGGATAGGGCGCCAAGGGGAGGGGAAGAGCAGCAAGAGCTTTCGGGGCTGGGCCCTTCCCTGCGGGAGCAGGAGCCCGACGTTCGCCCCCCCGGAAAAGAGGCTCGGCGGCGGCTGCCGGGCCCCGAGGTGTCCCGCCTCTGGCAAAGCCCGGAGCCCCAGCGCTGCGGGGCCTGCGGATAGGGCGCCAAGGGGAGGGGAAGAGCAGCAAGAGCTTTCGGGGCTGGGCCCTTCCCTGCGGGAGCAGGAGCCCGACGTTCGCCGCCCCGGAAAAGAGGCTCGGCGGCGGCCGACGGGCCCCGAGGTGTCCCGCCTCTGGCAAAGCCCGGAGCCCCAGCGCTGCGGGGCCTGCAGATAAGGAGCCAAGGGGAGGGGAAGAGCAGCAAGAGCTTTCGGGGCTGGGCCCTTCCCTGCGGGAGCAGGAGCCCGACGTTCGCCCCCCCGGAAAAGAGGCTCGGCGGCGGCCGACGGGCCCCGAGGTGTCCCGCCTCTGGCAAAGCCCGGAGCCCCAGCGCTGCGGGGCCTGCGGATAGGGCGCCAAGGGGAGGGGAAGAGCAGCAAGAGCTTTCGGGGCTGGGCCCTTCCCTGCGGGAGCAGGAACCCGACGTTCGCCCCCCCGGAAAAGAGGCTCGGCGGCGGCTGACGGGCCCCGAGGTGTCCCGCCTCTGGCAAAGCCCGGAGCCCCAGCACTGCGGGGCCTGCGGATAGGGCGCCAAGGGGAGGGGAAGAGCAGCAAGAGCTTTCGGGGCTGGGCCCTTCCCTGCGGGAGCAGGAGCCCGACGTTCGCACCCCCGGAAAAGAGGCTCGGCGGCGGCCGACGGGCCCCGAGGTGTCCCGCCTCTGGCAAAGCCCGGAGCCCCAGCGCTGCGGGGCCTGCGGATAGGGCGCCAAGGGGAGGGGAAGAGCAGCAAGAGCTTTCGGGGCTGGGCCCTTCCCTGCGGGAGCAGGAGCCCGACGTTCGCCCCCCCGGAAAAGAGGCTCGGCGGCGGCCGACGGGCCCCGAGGTGTCCCGCCTCTGGCAAAGCCCGGAGCCCCAGCACTGCGGGGCCTGCGGATAGGGCGCCAAGGGGAGGGGAAGAGCAGCTAGAGCTTTCGGGGCTGGGCCCTTCCCTGCGGGAGCAGGAGCCCGACGTTCGCCCCCCCGGAAAAGAGGCTCGGCGGCGGCCGACGGGCCCCGAGGTGTCCCGCCTCTGGCAAAGCCCGGAGCCCCAGCGCTGCGGGGCCTGCGGATAGGGCGCCAAGGGGAGGGGAAGAGCAGCAAGAGCTTTCGGGGCTGGGCCCTTCGCTGCGGGAGCAGGAGCCCGACGTTCGCCGCCCCGGAAAAGAGGCTCGGCGGCGGCCGACGGGCCCCGAGGTGTCCCGCCTCTGGCAAAGCCCGGAGCCCCAGCGCTGCGGGGCCTGCGGATAGGGCGCCAAGGGGAGGGGAAGAGCAGCAAGAGCTTTCGGGGCTGGGCCCTTCCCTGCGGGAGCAGGAGCCCGACGTTCGCCCCCCCGGAAAAGAGGCTCGGCGGCGGCCGACGGGCCCCGAGGTGTCCCGCCTCTGGCAAAGCCCGGAGCCCCAGCGCTGCGGGGCCTGCGGATAGGGCGCCAAGGGGAGGGGAAGAGCAGCAAGAGCTTTCGGGGCTGGGCCCTTCCCTGCGGGAGCAGGAGCCCGACGTTCGCCCCCCCGGAAAAGAGGCTCGGCGGCGGCCGAGGGGCCCCGAGGTGTCCCGCCTCTGGCAAAGCCCGGAGCCCCAGCGCTGCGGGGCCTGCGGATAGGGCGCCAAGGGGAGGGGAAGAGCAGCAAGAGCTTTCGGGGCTGGGCCCTTCCCTGCGCGAGCAGGAGCCCGACGTTCGCCCCCCCGGAAAAGAGGCTCGGCGGCGGCCGACGGGCCCCGAGGTGTCCCGCCTCTGGCAAAGCCCGGAGCCCCAGCCCTGCGGGGCCTGCGGATAGGGCGCCAAGGGGAGGGGAAGAGCAGCAAGAGCTTTCGGGGCTGGGCCCTTCCCTGCGGGAGCAGGAGCCCGACGTTCGCCCCCCCGGAAAAGAGGCTCGGCGGCGGCCGACGGGCCCCGAGGTGTCCCGCCTCTGGCAAAGCCCGGAGCCCCAGCGCTGCGGGGCCTGCGGATAGGGCGCCAAGGGGAGGGGAAGAGCAGCAAGAGCTTTCGGGGCTGGGCCCTTCCCTGCGGGAGCAGGAGCCCGACGTTCGCCCCCCCGGAAAAGAGGCTCGGCGGCGGCCGACGGGCCCCGAGGTGTCCCGCCTCTGGCAAAGCCCGGAGCCCCAGCGCTGCGGGGCCTGCGGATAGGGCGCCAAGGGGAGGGGAAGAGCAGCAAGAGCTTTCGGGGCTGGGCCCTTCCCTGCGGGAGCAGGAGCCCGACGTTCGCCCCCCCGGAAAAGAGGCTCGGCGGCGGCCGAGGGGCCCCGAGGTGTCCCGCCTCTGGCAAAGCCCGGAGCCCCAGCGCTGCGGGGCCTGCGGATAGGGCGCCAAGGGGAGGGGAAGAGCAGCTAGAGCTTTCGGGGCTGGGCCCTTCCCTGCGGGAGCAGGAGCCCGACGTTCGCCCCCCCGGGAAAAGAGGCTCGGCGGCGGCCGACGGGCCCCGAGGTGTCCCGCCTCTGGCAAAGCCCGGAGCCCCAGCGCTGCGGGGCCTGCGGATAGGGCGCCAAGGGGAGGGGAAGAGCAGCAAGAGCTTTCGGGGCTGGGCCCTTCCCTGCGGGAGCAGGAGCCCGACGTTCGCCGCCCCGGAAAAGAGGCTCGGCGGCGGCCGACGGGCCCCGAGGTGTCCCGCCTCTGGCAAAGCCCGGAGCCCCAGCGCTGCGGGGCCTGCGGATAGGGCGCCAAGGGGAGGGGAAGAGCAGCAAGAGCTTTCGGGGCTGGGCCCTTCCCTGCGGGAGCAGGAGCCCGACGTTCGCCCCCCCGGAAAAGAGGCTCGGCGGCGGCTGACGGGCCCCGAGGTGTCCCGCCTCTGGCAAAGCCCGGAGCCCCAGCGCTGCGGGGCCTGCGGATAGGGCGCCAAGGGGAGGGGAAGAGCAGCAAGAGCTTTCGGGGCTGGGCCCTTCCCTGCGGGAGCAGGAGCCCGACGTTCGCCGCCCCGGAAAAGAGGCTCGGCGGCGGCCGACGGGCCCCGAGGTGTCCCGCCTCTGGCAAAGCCCGGAGCCCCAGCGCTGCGGGGCCTGCGGATAGGGCGCCAAGGGGAGGGGAAGAGCAGCAAGAGCTTTCGGGGCTGGGCCCTTCCCTGCGGGAGCAGGAGCCCGACGTTCGCCGCCCCGGAAAAGAGGCTCGGCGGCGGCCGACGGGCCCCGAGGTGTCCCGCCTCTGGCAAAGCCCGGAGCCCCAGCGCTGCGGGGCCTGCGGATAGGGCGCCAAGGGGAGGGGAAGAGCAGCAAGAGCTTTCGGGGCTGGGCCCTTCCCTGCGGGAGCAGGAGCCCGACGTTCGCCGCCCCGGAAAAGAGGCTCGGCGGCGGCCGACGGGCCCCGAGGTGTCCCGCCTCTGGCAAAGCCCGGAGCCCCAGCGCTGCGGGGCCTGCGGATAGGGCGCCAAGGGGAGGGGAAGAGCAGCAAGAGCTTTCGGGGCTGGGCCCTTCCCTGCGCGAGCAGGAGCCCGACGTTCGCCCCCCCGGAAAAGAGGCTCGGCGGCGGCCGAGGGGCCCCGAGGTGTCCCGCCTCTGGCAAAGCCCGGAGCCCCAGCGCTGCGGGGCCTGCGGATAGGGCGCCAAGGGGAGGGGAAGAGCAGCAAGAGCTTTCGGGGCTGGGCCCTTCCCTGCGCGAGCAGGAGCCCGACGTTCGCCCCCCCGGAAAAGAGGCTCGGCGGCGGCCGACGGGCCCCGAGGTGTCCCGCCTCTGGCAAAGCCCGGAGCCCCAGCGCTGCGGGGCCTGCGGATAGGGCGCCAAGGGGAGGGGAAGAGCAGCAAGAGCTTTCGGGGCTGGGCCCTTCCCTGCGGGAGCAGGAGCCCGACGTTCGCACCCCCGGAAAAGAGGCTCGGCGGCGGCCGACGGGCCCCGAGGTGTCCCGCCTCTGGCAAAGCCCGGAGCCCCAGCGCTGCGGGGCCTGCGGATAGGGCGCCAAGGGGAGGGGAAGAGCAGCAAGAGCTTTCGGGGCTGGGCCCTTCCCTGCGGGAGCAGGAGCCCGACGTTCGCCGCCCCGGAAAAGAGGCTCGGCGGCGGCCGACGGGCCCCGAGGTGTCCCGCCTCTGGCAAAGCCCGGAGCCCCAGCGCTGCGGGGCCTGCGGATAGGGCGCCAAGGGGAGGGGAAGAGCAGCAAGAGCTTTCGGGGCTGGGCCCTTCCCTGCGGGAGCAGGAGCCCGACGTTCGCCCCCCCGGAAAAGAGGCTCGGCGGCGGCTGACGGGCCCCGAGGTGTCCCGCCTCTGGCAAAGCCCGGAGCCCCAGCGCTGCGGGGCCTGCGGATAGGGCGCCAAGGGGAGGGGAAGAGCAGCAAGAGCTTTCGGGGCTGGGCCCTTCCCTGCGCGAGCAGGAGCCCGACGTTCGCCCCCCCGGAAAAGAGGCTCGGCGGCGGCCGACGGGCCCCGAGGTGTCCCGCCTCTGGCAAAGCCCGGAGCCCCAGCCCTGCGGGGCCTGCGGATAGGGCGCCAAGGGGAGGGGAAGAGCAGCAAGAGCTTTCGGGGCTGGGCCCTTCCCTGCGGGAGCAGGAGCCCGACGTTCGCACCCCCGGAAAAGAGGCTCGGCGGCGGCCGACGGGCCCCGAGGTGTCCCGCCTCTGGCAAAGCCCGGAGCCCCAGCGCTGCGGGGCCTGCGGATAGGGCGCCAAGGGGAGGGGAAGAGCAGCAAGAGCTTTCGGGGCTGGGCCCTTCCCTGCGGGAGCAGGAGCCCGACGTTCGCCGCCCCGGAAAAGAGGCTCGGCGGCGGCCGACGGGCCCCGAGGTGTCCCGCCTCTGGCAAAGCCCGGAGCCCCAGCGCTGCGGGGCCTGCGGATAGGGCGCCAAGGGGAGGGGAAGAGCAGCAAGAGCTTTCGGGGCTGGGCCCTTCCCTGCGGGAGCAGGAGCCCGACGTTCGCCCCCCCGGAAAAGAGGCTCGGCGGCGGCTGACGGGCCCCGAGGTGTCCCGCCTCTGGCAAAGCCCGGAGCCCCAGCGCTGCGGGGCCTGCGGATAGGGCGCCAAGGGGACGGGAAGAGCAGCAAGAGCTTTCGGGGCTGGGCCCTTCCCTGCGCGAGCAGGAGCCCGACGTTCGCCCCCCCGGAAAAGAGGCTCGGCGGCGGCCGACGGGCCCCGAGGTGTCCCGCCTCTGGCAAAGCCCGGAGCCCCAGCGCTGCGGGGCCTGCGGATAGGGCGCCAAGGGGAGGGGAAGAGCAGCAAGAGCTTTCGGGGCTGGGCCCTTCCCTGCGGGAGCAGGAGCCCGACGTTCGCCCCCCCGGAAAAGAGGCTCGGCGGCGGCTGCCGGGCCCCGAGGTGTCCCGCCTCTGGCAAAGCCCGGAGCCCCAGCGCTGCGGGGCCTGCGGATAGGGCGCCAAGGGGAGGGGAAGAGCAGCAAGAGCTTTCGGGGCTGGGCCCTTCCCTGCGGGAGCAGGAGCCCGACGTTCGCCGCCCCGGAAAAGAGGCTCGGCGGCGGCCGACGGGCCCCGAGGTGTCCCGCCTCTGGCAAAGCCCGGAGCCCCAGCGCTGCGGGGCCTGCAGATAAGGAGCCAAGGGGAGGGGAAGAGCAGCAAGAGCTTTCGGGGCTGGGCCCTTCCCTGCGGGAGCAGGAGCCCGACGTTCGCCCCCCCGGAAAAGAGGCTCGGCGGCGGCCGACGGGCCCCGAGGTGTCCCGCCTCTGGCAAAGCCCGGAGCCCCAGCGCTGCGGGGCCTGCGGATAGGGCGCCAAGGGGAGGGGAAGAGCAGCAAGAGCTTTCGGGGCTGGGCCCTTCCCTGCGGGAGCAGGAGCCCGACGTTCGCCGCCCCGGAAAAGAGGCTCGGCGGCGGCCGACGGGCCCCGAGGTGTCCCGCCTCTGGCAAAGCCCGGAGCCCCAGCGCTGCGGGGCCTGCGGATAGGGCGCCAAGGGGAGGGGAAGAGCAGCAAGAGCTTTCGGGGCTGGGCCCTTCCCTGCGGGAGCAGGAGCCCGACGTTCCCCCCCCCGGAAAAGAGGCTCGGCGGCGGCCGACGGGCCCCGAGGTGTCCCGCCTCTGGCAAAGCCCGGAGCCCCAGCGCTGCGGGGCCTGCGGATAGGGCGCCAAGGGGAGGGGAAGAGCAGCAAGAGCTTTCGGGGCTGGGCCCTTCCCTGCGGGAGCAGGAGCCCGACGTTCGCCCCCCCGGAAAAGAGGCTCGGCGGCGGCCGACGGGCCCCGAGGTGTCCCGCCTCTGGCAAAGCCCGGAGCCCCAGCGCTGCGGGGCCTGCGGATAGGGCGCCAAGGGGAGGGGAAGAGCAGCAAGAGCTTTCGGGGCTGGGCCCTTCCCTGCGGGAGCAGGAGCCCGACGTTCGCCCCCCCGGAAAAGAGGCTCGGCGGCGGCTGACGGGCCCCGAGGTGTCCCGCCTCTGGCAAAGCCCGGAGCCCCAGCGCTGCGGGGCCTGCGGATAGGGCGCCAAGGGGAGGGGAAGAGCAGCAAGAGCTTTCGGGGCTGGGCCCTTCCCTGCGGGAGCAGGAGCCCGACGTTCCCCCCCCCAGAAAAGAGGCTCGGCGGCGGCCGACGGGCCCCGAGGTGTCCCGCCTCTGGCAAAGCCCGGAGCCCCAGCGCTGCGGGGCCTGCGGATAGGGCGCCAAGGGGAGGGGAAGAGCAGCAAGAGCTTTCGGGGCTGGGCCCTTCCCTGCGGGAGCAGGAGCCCGACGTTCGCCCCCCCGGAAAAGAGGCTCGGCGGCGGCCGACGGGCCCCGAGGTGTCCCGCCTCTGGCAAAGCCCGGAGCCCCAGCGCTGCGGGGCCTGCGGATAGGGCGCCAAGGGGAGGGGAAGAGCAGCAAGAGCTTTCGGGGCTGGGCCCTTCCCTGCGGGAGCAGGAGCCCGACGTTCGCCCCCCCGGAAAAGAGGCTCGGCGGCGGCCGACGGGCCCCGAGGTGTCCCGCCTCTGGCAA
This sequence comes from Buteo buteo, assembly GCF_964188355.1. Classification (NCBI taxonomy): domain Eukaryota; kingdom Metazoa; phylum Chordata; class Aves; order Accipitriformes; family Accipitridae; genus Buteo; species Buteo buteo. The sequence goes on from NW_027439520.1 coordinate 21,079, forward strand.
AGCCCGGAGCCCCAGCGCTGCGGGGCCTGCGGATAGGGCGCCAAGGGGAGGGGAAGAGCAGCAAGAGCTTTCGGGGCTGGGCCCTTCCCTGCGGGAGCAGGAGCCCGACGTTCGCCGCCCCGGAAAAGAGGCTCGGCGGCGGCCGACGGGCCCCGAGGTGTCCCGCCTCTGGCAAAGCCCGGAGCCCCAGCGCTGCGGGGCCTGCGGATAGGGCGCCAAGGGGAGGGGAAGAGCAGCAAGAGCTTTCGGGGCTGGGCCCTTCCCTGCGGGAGCAGGAGCCCGACGTTCGCCGCCCCGGAAAAGAGGCTCGGCGGCGGCCGACGGGCCCCGAGGTGTCCCGCCTCTGGCAAAGCCCGGAGCCCCAGCGCTGCGGGGCCTGCGGATAGGGCGCCAAGGGGAGGGGAAGAGCAGCAAGAGCTTTCGGGGCTGGGCCCTTCCCTGCGGGAGCAGGAGCCCGACGTTCGCCCCCCCGGAAAAGAGGCTCGGCGGCGGCTGACGGGCCCCGAGGTGTCCCGCCTCTGGCAAAGCCCGGAGCCCCAGCGCTGCGGGGCCTGCGGATAGGGCGCCAAGGGGAGGGGAAGAGCAGCAAGAGCTTTCGGGGCTGGGCCCTTCCCTGCGCGAGCAGGAGCCCGACGTTCGCCCCCCCGGAAAAGAGGCTCGGCGGCGGCCGACGGGCCCCGAGGTGTCCCGCCTCTGGCAAAGCCCGGAGCCCCAGCGCTGCGGGGCCTGCGGATAGGGCGCCAAGGGGAGGGGAAGAGCAGCAAGAGCTTTCGGGGCTGGGCCCTTCCCTGCGGGAGCAGGAGCCCGACGTTCGCCCCCCCGGAAAAGAGGCTCGGCGGCGGCTGCCGGGCCCCGAGGTGTCCCGCCTCTGGCAAAGCCCGGAGCCCCAGCGCTGCGGGGCCTGCGGATAGGGCGCCAAGGGGAGGGGAAGAGCAGCAAGAGCTTTCGGGGCTGGGCCCTTCCCTGCGGGAGCAGGAGCCCGACGTTCGCCGCCCCGGAAAAGAGGCTCGGCGGCGGCCGACGGGCCCCGAGGTGTCCCGCCTCTGGCAAAGCCCGGAGCCCCAGCGCTGCGGGGCCTGCAGATAAGGAGCCAAGGGGAGGGGAAGAGCAGCAAGAGCTTTCGGGGCTGGGCCCTTCCCTGCGGGAGCAGGAGCCCGACGTTCGCCCCCCCGGAAAAGAGGCTCGGCGGCGGCCGACGGGCCCCGAGGTGTCCCGCCTCTGGCAAAGCCCGGAGCCCCAGCGCTGCGGGGCCTGCGGATAGGGCGCCAAGGGGAGGGGAAGAGCAGCAAGAGCTTTCGGGGCTGGGCCCTTCCCTGCGGGAGCAGGAACCCGACGTTCGCCCCCCCGGAAAAGAGGCTCGGCGGCGGCTGACGGGCCCCGAGGTGTCCCGCCTCTGGCAAAGCCCGGAGCCCCAGCGCTGCGGGGCCTGCGGATAGGGCGCCAAGGGGAGGGGAAGAGCAGCAAGAGCTTTCGGGGCTGGGCCCTTCCCTGCGGGAGCAGGAGCCCGACGTTCGCACCCCCGGAAAAGAGGCTCGGCGGCGGCCGACGGGCCCCGAGGTGTCCCGCCTCTGGCAAAGCCCGGAGCCCCAGCGCTGCGGGGCCTGCGGATAGGGCGCCAAGGGGAGGGGAAGAGCAGCAAGAGCTTTCGGGGCTGGGCCCTTCCCTGCGGGAGCAGGAGCCCGACGTTCGCCCCCCCGGAAAAGAGGCTCGGCGGCGGCCGACGGGCCCCGAGGTGTCCCGCCTCTGGCAAAGCCCGGAGCCCCAGCACTGCGGGGCCTGCGGATAGGGCGCCAAGGGGAGGGGAAGAGCAGCTAGAGCTTTCGGGGCTGGGCCCTTCCCTGCGGGAGCAGGAGCCCGACGTTCGCCCCCCCGGAAAAGAGGCTCGGCGGCGGCCGACGGGCCCCGAGGTGTCCCGCCTCTGGCAAAGCCCGGAGCCCCAGCGCTGCGGGGCCTGCGGATAGGGCGCCAAGGGGAGGGGAAGAGCAGCAAGAGCTTTCGGGGCTGGGCCCTTCGCTGCGGGAGCAGGAGCCCGACGTTCGCCGCCCCGGAAAAGAGGCTCGGCGGCGGCCGACGGGCCCCGAGGTGTCCCGCCTCTGGCAAAGCCCGGAGCCCCAGCGCTGCGGGGCCTGCGGATAGGGCGCCAAGGGGAGGGGAAGAGCAGCAAGAGCTTTCGGGGCTGGGCCCTTCCCTGCGGGAGCAGGAGCCCGACGTTCGCCCCCCCGGAAAAGAGGCTCGGCGGCGGCCGACGGGCCCCGAGGTGTCCCGCCTCTGGCAAAGCCCGGAGCCCCAGCGCTGCGGGGCCTGCGGATAGGGCGCCAAGGGGAGGGGAAGAGCAGCAAGAGCTTTCGGGGCTGGGCCCTTCCCTGCGCGAGCAGGAGCCCGACGTTCGCCCCCCCGGAAAAGAGGCTCGGCGGCGGCCGACGGGCCCCGAGGTGTCCCGCCTCTGGCAAAGCCCGGAGCCCCAGCCCTGCGGGGCCTGCGGATAGGGCGCCAAGGGGAGGGGAAGAGCAGCAAGAGCTTTCGGGGCTGGGCCCTTCCCTGCGGGAGCAGGAGCCCGACGTTCGCCCCCCCGGAAAAGAGGCTCGGCGGCGGCCGACGGGCCCCGAGGTGTCCCGCCTCTGGCAAAGCCCGGAGCCCCAGCGCTGCGGGGCCTGCGGATAGGGCGCCAAGGGGAGGGGAAGAGCAGCAAGAGCTTTCGGGGCTGGGCCCTTCCCTGCGGGAGCAGGAGCCCGACGTTCGCCCCCCCGGAAAAGAGGCTCGGCGGCGGCCGACGGGCCCCGAGGTGTCCCGCCTCTGGCAAAGCCCGGAGCCCCAGCGCTGCGGGGCCTGCGGATAGGGCGCCAAGGGGAGGGGAAGAGCAGCAAGAGCTTTCGGGGCTGGGCCCTTCCCTGCGGGAGCAGGAGCCCGACGTTCGCCCCCCCGGAAAAGAGGCTCGGCGGCGGCCGAGGGGCCCCGAGGTGTCCCGCCTCTGGCAAAGCCCGGAGCCCCAGCGCTGCGGGGCCTGCGGATAGGGCGCCAAGGGGAGGGGAAGAGCAGCTAGAGCTTTCGGGGCTGGGCCCTTCCCTGCGGGAGCAGGAGCCCGACGTTCGCCCCCCCGGAAAAGAGGCTCGGCGGCGGCCGACGGGCCCCGAGGTGTCCCGCCTCTGGCAAAGCCCGGAGCCCCAGCGCTGCGGGGCCTGCGGATAGGGCGCCAAGGGGAGGGGAAGAGCAGCAAGAGCTTTCGGGGCTGGGCCCTTCCCTGCGGGAGCAGGAGCCCGACGTTCGCCGCCCCGGAAAAGAGGCTCGGCGGCGGCCGACGGGCCCCGAGGTGTCCCGCCTCTGGCAAAGCCCGGAGCCCCAGCGCTGCGGGGCCTGCGGATAGGGCGCCAAGGGGAGGGGAAGAGCAGCAAGAGCTTTCGGGGCTGGGCCCTTCCCTGCGGGAGCAGGAGCCCGACGTTCGCCCCCCCGGAAAAGAGGCTCGGCGGCGGCCGACGGGCCCCGAGGTGTCCCGCCTCTGGCAAAGCCCGGAGCCCCAGCGCTGCGGGGCCTGCGGATAGGGCGCCAAGGGGAGGGGAAGAGCAGCAAGAGCTTTCGGGGCTGGGCCCTTCCCTGCGGGAGCAGGAGCCCGACGTTCGCCCCCCCGGAAAAGAGGCTCGGCGGCGGCCGAGGGGCCCCGAGGTGTCCCGCCTCTGGCAAAGCCCGGAGCCCCAGCGCTGCGGGGCCTGCGGATAGGGCGCCAAGGGGAGGGGAAGAGCAGCAAGAGCTTTCGGGGCTGGGCCCTTCCCTGCGCGAGCAGGAGCCCGACGTTCGCCGCCCCGGAAAAGAGGCTCGGCGGCGGCCGACGGGCCCCGAGGTGTCCCGCCTCTGGCAAAGCCCGGAGCCCCAGCGCTGCGGGGCCTGCGGATAGGGCGCCAAGGGGAGGGGAAGAGCAGCAAGAGCTTTCGGGGCTGGGCCCTTCCCTGCGGGAGCAGGAGCCCGACGTTCGCCCCCCCGGAAAAGAGGCTCGGCGGCGGCTGACGGGCCCCGAGGTGTCCCGCCTCTGGCAAAGCCCGGAGCCCCAGCGCTGCGGGGCCTGCGGATAGGGCGCCAAGGGGAGGGGAAGAGCAGCAAGAGCTTTCGGGGCTGGGCCCTTCCCTGCGGGAGCAGGAGCCCGACGTTCGCCGCCCCGGAAAAGAGGCTCGGCGGCGGCCGACGGGCCCCGAGGTGTCCCGCCTCTGGCAAAGCCCGGAGCCCCAGCGCTGCGGGGCCTGCGGATAGGGCGCCAAGGGGAGGGGAAGAGCAGCAAGAGCTTTCGGGGCTGGGCCCTTCCCTGCGGGAGCAGGAGCCCGACGTTCGCCGCCCCGGAAAAGAGGCTCGGCGGCGGCCGACGGGCCCCGAGGTGTCCCGCCTCTGGCAAAGCCCGGAGCCCCAGCGCTGCGGGGCCTGCGGATAGGGCGCCAAGGGGAGGGGAAGAGCAGCAAGAGCTTTCGGGGCTGGGCCCTTCCCTGCGGGAGCAGGAGCCCGACGTTCGCCCCCCCGGAAAAGAGGCTCGGCGGCGGCCGAGGGGCCCCGAGGTGTCCCGCCTCTGGCAAAGCCCGGAGCCCCAGCGCTGCGGGGCCTGCGGATAGGGCGCCAAGGGGAGGGGAAGAGCAGCAAGAGCTTTCGGGGCTGGGCCCTTCCCTGCGCGAGCAGGAGCCCGACGTTCGCCCCCCCGGAAAAGAGGCTCGGCGGCGGCCGACGGGCCCCGAGGTGTCCCGCCTCTGGCAAAGCCCGGAGCCCCAGCGCTGCGGGGCCTGCGGATAGGGCGCCAAGGGGAGGGGAAGAGCAGCAAGAGCTTTCGGGGCTGGGCCCTTCCCTGCGGGAGCAGGAGCCCGACGTTCGCCGCCCCGGAAAAGAGGCTCGGCGGCGGCCGACGGGCCCCGAGGTGTCCCGCCTCTGGCAAAGCCCGGAGCCCCAGCGCTGCGGGGCCTGCGGATAGGGCGCCAAGGGGAGGGGAAGAGCAGCAAGAGCTTTCGGGGCTGGGCCCTTCCCTGCGGGAGCAGGAGCCCGACGTTCGCCGCCCCGGAAAAGAGGCTCGGCGGCGGCCGACGGGCCCCGAGGTGTCCCGCCTCTGGCAAAGCCCGGAGCCCCAGCGCTGCGGGGCCTGCGGATAGGGCGCCAAGGGGAGGGGAAGAGCAGCAAGAGCTTTCGGGGCTGGGCCCTTCCCTGCGGGAGCAGGAGCCCGACGTTCGCCCCCCCGGAAAAGAGGCTCGGCGGCGGCTGACGGGCCCCGAGGTGTCCCGCCTCTGGCAAAGCCCGGAGCCCCAGCGCTGCGGGGCCTGCGGATAGGGCGCCAAGGGGAGGGGAAGAGCAGCAAGAGCTTTCGGGGCTGGGCCCTTCCCTGCGCGAGCAGGAGCCCGACGTTCGCCCCCCCGGAAAAGAGGCTCGGCGGCGGCCGACGGGCCCCGAGGTGTCCCGCCTCTGGCAAAGCCCGGAGCCCCAGCCCTGCGGGGCCTGCGGATAGGGCGCCAAGGGGAGGGGAAGAGCAGCAAGAGCTTTCGGGGCTGGGCCCTTCCCTGCGGGAGCAGGAGCCCGACGTTCGCCGCCCCGGAAAAGAGGCTCGGCGGCGGCCGACGGGCCCCGAGGTGTCCCGCCTCTGGCAAAGCCCGGAGCCCCAGCGCTGCGGGGCCTGCGGATAGGGCGCCAAGGGGAGGGGAAGAGCAGCAAGAGCTTTCGGGGCTGGGCCCTTCCCTGCGGGAGCAGGAGCCCGACGTTCGCCCCCCCGGAAAAGAGGCTCGGCGGCGGCTGACGGGCCCCGAGGTGTCCCGCCTCTGGCAAAGCCCGGAGCCCCAGCGCTGCGGGGCCTGCGGATAGGGCGCCAAGGGGAGGGGAAGAGCAGCAAGAGCTTTCGGGGCTGGGCCCTTCCCTGCGCGAGCAGGAGCCCGACGTTCGCCCCCCCGGAAAAGAGGCTCGGCGGCGGCCGACGGGCCCCGAGGTGTCCCGCCTCTGGCAAAGCCCGGAGCCCCAGCGCTGCGGGGCCTGCGGATAGGGCGCCAAGGGGAGGGGAAGAGCAGCAAGAGCTTTCGGGGCTGGGCCCTTCCCTGCGGGAGCAGGAGCCCGACGTTCGCCCCCCCGGAAAAGAGGCTCGGCGGCGGCTGCCGGGCCCCGAGGTGTCCCGCCTCTGGCAAAGCCCGGAGCCCCAGCGCTGCGGGGCCTGCGGATAGGGCGCCAAGGGGAGGGGAAGAGCAGCAAGAGCTTTCGGGGCTGGGCCCTTCCCTGCGGGAGCAGGAGCCCGACGTTCGCCGCCCCGGAAAAGAGGCTCGGCGGCGGCCGACGGGCCCCGAGGTGTCCCGCCTCTGGCAAAGCCCGGAGCCCCAGCGCTGCGGGGCCTGCAGATAAGGAGCCAAGGGGAGGGGAAGAGCAGCAAGAGCTTTCGGGGCTGGGCCCTTCCCTGCGGGAGCAGGAGCCCGACGTTCGCCGCCCCGGAAAAGAGGCTCGGCGGCGGCCGACGGGCCCCGAGGTGTCCCGCCTCTGGCAAAGCCCGGAGCCCCAGCGCTGCGGGGCCTGCGGATAGGGCGCCAAGGGGAGGGGAAGAGCAGCAAGAGCTTTCGGGGCTGGGCCCTTCCCTGCGGGAGCAGGAGCCCGACGTTCCCCCCCCCGGAAAAGAGGCTCGGCGGCGGCCGACGGGCCCCGAGGTGTCCCGCCTCTGGCAAAGCCCGGAGCCCCAGCGCTGCGGGGCCTGCGGATAGGGCGCCAAGGGGAGGGGAAGAGCAGCAAGAGCTTTCGGGGCTGGGCCCTTCCCTGCGGGAGCAGGAGCCCGACGTTCGCCCCCCCGGAAAAGAGGCTCGGCGGCGGCCGACGGGCCCCGAGGTGTCCCGCCTCTGGCAAAGCCCGGAGCCCCAGCGCTGCGGGGCCTGCGGATAGGGCGCCAAGGGGAGGGGAAGAGCAGCAAGAGCTTTCGGGGCTGGGCCCTTCCCTGCGGGAGCAGGAGCCCGACGTTCGCCCCCCCGGAAAAGAGGCTCGGCGGCGGCCGACGGGCCCCGAGGTGTCCCGCCTCTGGCAAAGCCCGGAGCCCCAGCGCTGCGGGGCCTGCGGATAGGGCGCCAAGGGGAGGGGAAGAGCAGCAAGAGCTTTCGGGGCTGGGCCCTTCCCTGCGGGAGCAGGAGCCCGACGTTCCCCCCCCCGGAAAAGAGGCTCGGCGGCGGCCGACGGGCCCCGAGGTGTCCCGCCTCTGGCAAAGCCCGGAGCCCCAGCGCTGCGGGGCCTGCGGATAGGGCGCCAAGGGGAGGGGAAGAGCAGCAAGAGCTTTCGGGGCTGGGCCCTTCCCTGCGGGAGCAGGAGCCCGACGTTCGCCCCCCCGGAAAAGAGGCTCGGCGGCGGCCGACGGGCCCCGAGGTGTCCCGCCTCTGGCAAAGCCCGGAGCCCCAGCGCTGCGGGGCCTGCGGATAGGGCGCCAAGGGGAGGGGAAGAGCAGCAAGAGCTTTCGGGGCTGGGCCCTTCCCTGCGGGAGCAGGAGCCCGACGTTCGCCCCCCCGGAAAAGAGGCTCGGCGGCGGCCGACGGGCCCCGAGGTGTCCCGCCTCTGGCAAAGCCCGGAGCCCCAGCGCTGCGGGGCCTGCGGATAGGGCGCCAAGGGGAGGGGAAGAGCAGCAAGAGCTTTCGGGGCTGGGCCCTTCCCTGCGGGAGCAGGAGCCCGACGTTCGCCGCCCCGGAAAAGAGGCTCGGCGGCGGCCGACGGGCCCCGAGGTGTCCCGCCTCTGGCAAAGCCCGGAGCCCCAGCGCTGCGGGGCCTGCGGATAGGGCGCCAAGGGGAGGGGAAGAGCAGCAAGAGCTTTCGGGGCTGGGCCCTTCCCTGCGGGAGCAGGAGCCCGACGTTCGCCGCCCCGGAAAAGAGGCTCGGCGGCGGCCGACGGGCCCCGAGGTGTCCCGCCTCTGGCAAAGCCCGGAGCCCCAGCGCTGCGGGGCCTGCGGATAGGGCGCCAAGGGGAGGGGAAGAGCAGCAAGAGCTTTCGGGGCTGGGCCCTTCCCTGCGGGAGCAGGAGCCCGACGTTCGCCCCCCCGGAAAAGAGGCTCGGCGGCGGCCGAGGGGCCCCGAGGTGTCCCGCCTCTGGCAAAGCCCGGAGCCCCAGCGCTGCGGGGCCTGCGGATAGGGCGCCAAGGGGAGGGGAAGAGCAGCAAGAGCTTTCGGGGCTGGGCCCTTCCCTGCGCGAGCAGGAGCCCGACGTTCGCCCCCCCGGAAAAGAGGCTCGGCGGCGGCCGACGGGCCCCGAGGTGTCCCGCCTCTGGCAAAGCCCGGAGCCCCAGCGCTGCGGGGCCTGCGGATAGGGCGCCAAGGGGAGGGGAAGAGCAGCAAGAGCTTTCGGGGCTGGGCCCTTCCCTGCGGGAGCAGGAGCCCGACGTTCGCACCCCCGGAAAAGAGGCTCGGCGGCGGCCGACGGGCCCCGAGGTGTCCCGCCTCTGGCAAAGCCCGGAGCCCCAGCGCTGCGGGGCCTGCGGATAGGGCGCCAAGGGGAGGGGAAGAGCAGCAAGAGCTTTCGGGGCTGGGCCCTTCCCTGCGGGAGCAGGAGCCCGACGTTCGCCGCCCCGGAAAAGAGGCTCGGCGGCGGCCGACGGGCCCCGAGGTGTCCCGCCTCTGGCAAAGCCCGGAGCCCCAGCGCTGCGGGGCCTGCGGATAGGGCGCCAAGGGGAGGGGAAGAGCAGCAAGAGCTTTCGGGGCTGGGCCCTTCCCTGCGGGAGCAGGAGCCCGACGTTCGCCCCCCCGGAAAAGAGGCTCGGCGGCGGCTGACGGGCCCCGAGGTGTCCCGCCTCTGGCAAAGCCCGGAGCCCCAGCGCTGCGGGGCCTGCGGATAGGGCGCCAAGGGGAGGGGAAGAGCAGCAAGAGCTTTCGGGGCTGGGCCCTTCCCTGCGCGAGCAGGAGCCCGACGTTCGCCCCCCCGGAAAAGAGGCTCGGCGGCGGCCGAGGGGCCCCGAGGTGTCCCGCCTCTGGCAAAGCCCGGAGCCCCAGCGCTGCGGGGCCTGCGGATAGGGCGCCAAGGGGAGGGGAAGAGCAGCAAGAGCTTTCGGGGCTGGGCCCTTCCCTGCGGGAGCAGGAGCCCGACGTTCGCCCCCCCGGAAAAGAGGCTCGGCGGCGGCTGCCGGGCCCCGAGGTGTCCCGCCTCTGGCAAAGCCCGGAGCCCCAGCGCTGCGGGGCCTGCGGATAGGGCGCCAAGGGGAGGGGAAGAGCAGCAAGAGCTTTCGGGGCTGGGCCCTTCCCTGCGGGAGCAGGAGCCCAACGTTCGCCCCCCCGGAAAAGAGGCTCGGCGGCGGCCGACGGGCCCCGAGGTGTCCCGCCTCTGGCAAAGCCCGGAGCCCCAGCGCTGCGGGGCCTGCGGATAAGGAGCCAAGGGGAGGGGAAGAGCAGCAAGAGCTTTCGGGGCTGGGCCCTTCCCTGCGGGAGCAGGAGCCCGACGTTCGCCCCCCCGGAAAAGAGGCTCGGCGGCGGCCGACGGGCCCCGAGGTGTCCCGCCTCTGGCAAAGCCCGGAGCCCCAGCGCTGCGGGGCCTGCGGATAGGGCGCCAAGGGGAGGGGAAGAGCAGCAAGAGCTTTCGGGGCTGGGCCCTTCCCTGCGGGAGCAGGAGCCCGACGTTCGCCCCCCCGGAAAAGAGGCTCGGCGGCGGCTGCCGGGCCCCGAGGTGTCCCGCCTCTGGCAAAGCCCGGAGCCCCAGCGCTGCGGGGCCTGCGGATAGGGCGCCAAGGGGAGGGGAAGAGCAGCAAGAGCTTTCGGGGCTGGGCCCTTCCCTGCGGGAGCAGGAGCCCGACGTTCGCCGCCCCGGAAAAGAGGCTCGGCGGCGGCCGACGGGCCCCGAGGTGTCCCGCCTCTGGCAAAGCCCGGAGCCCCAGCGCTGCGGGGCCTGCGGATAAGGAGCCAAGGGGAGGGGAAGAGCAGCAAGAGCTTTCGGGGCTGGGCCCTTCCCTGCGGGAGCAGGAGCCCGACGTTCGCCGCCCCGGAAAAGAGGCTCGGCGGCGGCCGACGGGCCCCGAGGTGTCCCGCCTCTGGCAAAGCCCGGAGCCCCAGCGCTGCGGGGCCTGCGGATAGGGCGCCAAGGGGAGGGGAAGAGCAGCAAGAGCTTTCGGGGCTGGGCCCTTCCCTGCGGGAGCAGGAGCCCGACGTTCCCCCCCCCGGAAAAGAGGCTCGGCGGCGGCCGACGGGCCCCGAGGTGTCCCGCCTCTGGCAAAGCCCGGAGCCCCAGCGCTGCGGGGCCTGCGGATAGGGCGCCAAGGGGAGGGGAAGAGCAGCAAGAGCTTTCGGGGCTGGGCCCTTCCCTGCGGGAGCAGGAGCCCGACGTTCGCCCCCCCGGAAAAGAGGCTCGGCGGCGGCCGAGGGGCCCCGAGGTGTCCCGCCTCTGGCAAAGCCCGGAGCCCCAGCGCTGCGGGGCCTGCGGATAGGGCGCCAAGGGGAGGGGAAGAGCAGCAAGAGCTTTCGGGGCTGGGCCCTTCCCTGCGGGAGCAGGAGCCCGACGTTCGCCCCCCCGGAAAAGAGGCTCGGCGGCGGCCGACGGGCCCCGAGGTGTCCCGCCTCTGGCAAAGCCCGGAGCCCCAGCGCTGCGGGGCCTGCGGATAGGGCGCCAAGGGGAGGGGAAGAGCAGCAAGAGCTTTCGGGGCTGGGCCCTTCCCTGCGGGAGCAGGAGCCCGACGTTCCCCCCCCCGGAAAAGAGGCTCGGCGGCGGCCGACGGGCCCCGAGGTGTCCCGCCTCTGGCAAAGCCCGGAGCCCCAGCGCTGCGGGGCCTGCGGATAGGGCGCCAAGGGGAGGGGAAGAGCAGCAAGAGCTTTCGGGGCTGGGCCCTTCCCTGCGGGAGCAGGAGCCCGACGTTCGCCCCCCCGGAAAAGAGGCTCGGCGGCGGCCGACGGGCCCCGAGGTGTCCCGCCTCTGGCAAAGCCCGGAGCCCCAGCGCTGCGGGGCCTGCGGATAGGGCGCCAAGGGGAGGGGAAGAGCAGCAAGAGCTTTCGGGGCTGGGCCCTTCCCTGCGGGAGCAGGAGCCCGACGTTCGCCCCCCCGGAAAAGAGGCTCGGCGGCGGCCGACGGGCCCCGAGGTGTCCCGCCTCTGGCAAAGCCCGGAGCCCCAGCGCTGCGGGGCCTGCGGATAGGGCGCCAAGGGGAGGGGAAGAGCAGCAAGAGCTTTCGGGGCTGGGCCCTTCCCTGCGGGAGCAGGAGCCCGACGTTCGCCGCCCCGGAAAAGAGGCTCGGCGGCGGCCGACGGGCCCCGAGGTGTCCCGCCTCTGGCAAAGCCCGGAGCCCCAGCGCTGCGGGGCCTGCGGATAGGGCGCCAAGGGGAGGGGAAGAGCAGCAAGAGCTTTCGGGGCTGGGCCCTTCCCTGCGGGAGCAGGAGCCCGACGTTCGCCGCCCCGGAAAAGAGGCTCGGCGGCGGCCGACGGGCCCCGAGGTGTCCCGCCTCTGGCAAAGCCCGGAGCCCCAGCGCTGCGGGGCCTGCGGATAGGGCGCCAAGGGGAGGGGAAGAGCAGCAAGAGCTTTCGGGGCTGGGCCCTTCCCTGCGGGAGCAGGAGCCCGACGTTCGCCCCCCCGGAAAAGAGGCTCGGCGGCGGCCGAGGGGCCCCGAGGTGTCCCGCCTCTGGCAAAGCCCGGAGCCCCAGCGCTGCGGGGCCTGCGGATAGGGCGCCAAGGGGAGGGGAAGAGCAGCAAGAGCTTTCGGGGCTGGGCCCTTCCCTGCGCGAGCAGGAGCCCGACGTTCGCCCCCCCGGAAAAGAGGCTCGGCGGCGGCCGACGGGCCCCGAGGTGTCCCGCCTCTGGCAAAGCCCGGAGCCCCAGCGCTGCGGGGCCTGCGGATAGGGCGCCAAGGGGAGGGGAAGAGCAGCAAGAGCTTTCGGGGCTGGGCCCTTCCCTGCGGGAGCAGGAGCCCGACGTTCGCACCCCCGGAAAAGAGGCTCGGCGGCGGCCGACGGGCCCCGAGGTGTCCCGCCTCTGGCAAAGCCCGGAGCCCCAGCGCTGCGGGGCCTGCGGATAGGGCGCCAAGGGGAGGGGAAGAGCAGCAAGAGCTTTCGGGGCTGGGCCCTTCCCTGCGGGAGCAGGAGCCCGACGTTCGCCGCCCCGGAAAAGAGGCTCGGCGGCGGCCGACGGGCCCCGAGGTGTCCCGCCTCTGGCAAAGCCCGGAGCCCCAGCGCTGCGGGGCCTGCGGATAGGGCGCCAAGGGGAGGGGAAGAGCAGCAAGAGCTTTCGGGGCTGGGCCCTTCCCTGCGGGAGCAGGAGCCCGACGTTCGCCCCCCCGGAAAAGAGGCTCGGCGGCGGCTGACGGGCCCCGAGGTGTCCCGCCTCTGGCAAAGCCCGGAGCCCCAGCGCTGCGGGGCCTGCGGATAGGGCGCCAAGGGGAGGGGAAGAGCAGCAAGAGCTTTCGGGGCTGGGCCCTTCCCTGCGCGAGCAGGAGCCCGACGTTCGCCCCCCCGGAAAAGAGGCTCGGCGGCGGCCGACGGGCCCCGAGGTGTCCCGCCTCTGGCAAAGCCCGGAGCCCCAGCGCTGCGGGGCCTGCGGATAGGGCGCCAAGGGGAGGGGAAGAGCAGCAAGAGCTTTCGGGGCTGGGCCCTTCCCTGCGGGAGCAGGAGCCCGACGTTCGCCCCCCCGGAAAAGAGGCTCGGCGGCGGCTGCCGGGCCCCGAGGTGTCCCGCCTCTGGCAAAGCCCGGAGCCCCAGCGCTGCGGGGCCTGCGGATAGGGCGCCAAGGGGAGGGGAAGAGCAGCAAGAGCTTTCGGGGCTGGGCCCTTCCCTGCGGGAGCAGGAGCCCGACGTTCGCCCCCCCGGAAAAGAGGCTCGGCGGCGGCCGACGGGCCCCGAGGTGTCCCGCCTCTGGCAAAGCCCGGAGCCCCAGCGCTGCGGGGCCTGCAGATAAGGAGCCAAGGGGAGGGGAAGAGCAGCAAGAGCTTTCGGGGCTGGGCCCTTCCCTGCGGGAGCAGGAGCCCGACGTTCGCCCCCCCGGAAAAGAGGCTCGGCGGCGGCCGACGGGCCCCGAGGTGTCCCGCCTCTGGCAAAGCCCGGAGCCCCAGCGCTGCGGGGCCTGCGGATAGGGCGCCAAGGGGAGGGGAAGAGCAGCAAGAGCTTTCGGGGCTGGGCCCTTCCCTGCGGGAGCAGGAGCCCGACGTTCGCCCCCCCGGAAAAGAGGCTCGGCGGCGGCCGACGGGCCCCGAGGTGTCCCGCCTCTGGCAAAGCCCGGAGCCCCAGCGCTGCGGGGCCTGCGGATAGGGCGCCAAGGGGAGGGGAAGAGCAGCAAGAGCTTTCGGGGCTGGGCCCTTCCCTGCGGGAGCAGGAGCCCGACGTTCGCCCCCCCGGAAAAGAGGCTCGGCGGCGGCCGACGGGCCCCGAGGTGTCCCGCCTCTGGCAAAGCCCGGAGCCCCAGCGCTGCGGGGTCTGCGGATAGGGCGCCAAGGGGAGGGGAAGAGCAGCAAGAGCTTTCGGGGCTGGGCCCTTCCCTGCGGGAGCAGGAGCCCGACGTTCGCCGCCCCGGAAAAGAGGCTCGGCGGCGGCCGACGGGCCCCGAGGTGTCCCGCCTCTGGCAAAGCCCGGAGCCCCAGCGCTGCGGGGCCTGCGGATAGGGCGCCAAGGGGAGGGGAAGAGCAGCAAGAGCTTTCGGGGCTGGGCCCTTCCCTGCGGGAGCAGGAGCCCGACGTTCCCCCCCCGGAAAAGAGGCTCGGCGGCGGCCGACGGGCCCCGAGGTGTCCCGCCTCTGGCAAAGCCCGGAGCCCCAGCGCTGCGGGGCCTGCGGATAGGGCGCCAAGGGGAGGGGAAGAGCAGCAAGAGCTTTCGGGGCTGGGCCCTTCCCTGCGGGAGCAGGAGCCCGACGTTCGCCCCCCCGGAAAAGAGGCTCGGCGGCGGCCGACGGGCCCCGAGGTGTCCCGCCTCTGGCAAAGCCCGGAGCCCCAGCGCTGCGGGGCCTGCGGATAGGGCGCCAAGGGGAGGGGAAGAGCAGCAAGAGCTTTCGGGGCTGGGCCCTTCCCTGCGGGAGCAGGAGCCCGACGTTCGCCCCCCCGGAAAAGAGGCTCGGCGGCGGCCGACGGGCCCCGAGGTGTCCCGCCTCTGGCAAAGCCCGGAGCCCCAGCGCTGCGGGGCCTGCGGATAGGGCGCCAAGGGGAGGGGAAGAGCAGCAAGAGCTTTCGGGGCTGGGCCCTTCCCTGCGGGAGCAGGAGCCCGACGTTCCCCCCCCCGGAAAAGAGGCTCGGCGGCGGCCGACGGGCCCCGAGGTGTCCCGCCTCTGGCAAAGCCCGGAGCCCCAGCGCTGCGGGGCCTGCGGATAGGGCGCCAAGGGGAGGGGAAGAGCAGCAAGAGCTTTCGGGGCTGGGCCCTTCCCTGCGGGAGCAGGAGCCCGACGTTCGCCCCCCCGGAAAAGAGGCTCGGCGGCGGCCGACGGGCCCCGAGGTGTCCCGCCTCTGGCAAAGCCCGGAGCCCCAGCGCTGTGGGGCCTGCGGATAGGGCGCCAAGGGGAGGGGAAGAGCAGCAAGAGCTTTCGGGGCTGGGCCCTTCCCTGCGGGAGCAGGAGCCCGACGTTCGCCCCCCCGGAAAAGAGGCTCGGCGGCGGCCGACGGGCCCCGAGGTGTCCCGCCTCTGGCAAAGCCCGGAGCCCCAGCGCTGCGGGGCCTGCGGATAGGGCGCCAAGGGGAGGGGAAGAACAGCAAGAGCTTTCGGGGCTGGGCCCTTCCCTGCGGGAGCAGGAGCCCGACGTTCGCACCCCCGGAAAAGAGGCTCGGCGGCGGCCGACGGGCCCCGAGGTGTCCCGCCTCTGGCAAAGCCCGGAGCCCCAGCGCTGCGGGGCCTGCGGATAGGGCACCAAGGGGAGGGGAAGAGCAGCAAGAGCTTTCGGGGCTGGGCCCTCCCCTGCGGGAGCAGGAGCCCGACGTTCGCCCCCCCGGAAAAGAGGCTCGGCGGCGGCCGACGGGCCCCGAGGTGTCCCGCCTCTGGCAAAGCCCGGAGCCCCAGCGCTGCGGGGCCTGCGGATAGGGCGCCAAGGGGAGGGGAAGAGCAGCAAGAGCTTTCGGGGCTGGGCCCTTCCCTGCGGGAGCAGGAGCCCGACGTTCGCCGCCCCGGAAAAGAGGCTCGGCGGCGGCCGACGGGCCCCGAGGTGTCCCGCCTCTGGCAAAGCCCGGAGCCCCAGCGCTGCGGGGCCTGCGGATAGGGCGCCAAGGGGAGGGGAAGAGCAGCAAGAGCTTTCGGGGCTGGGCCCTTCCCTGCGGGAGCAGGAGCCCGACGTTCGCCCCCCCGGAAAAGATGCTCGGCGGCGTCCGAGGGGCCCCGAGGTGTCCCGCCTCTGGCAAATCCCGGAGCCCCAGCGCTGCGGGGCCTGCGGATAGGGCGCCAAGGGGAGGGGAAGAGCAGCAAGAGCTTTCGGGGCTGGGCCCTTCCCTGCGGGAGCAGGAGCCCGACGTTCGCCCCCCCGGAAAAGAGGCTCGGCGGCGGCCGACGGGCCCCGAGGTGTCCCGCCTCTGGCAAAGCCCGGAGCCCCAGCGCTGCGGGGCCTGCGGATAGGGCGCCAAGGGGAGGGGAAGAGCAGCAAGAGCTTTCGGGGCTGGGCCCTTCCCTGCGGGAGCAGGAGCCCGACGTTCGCCCCCCCGGAAAAGAGGCTCGGCGGCGGCCGACGGGCCCCGAGGTGTCCCGCCTCTGGCAAAGCCCGGAGCCCCAGCGCTGCGGGGCCTGCGGATAGGGCGCCAAGGGGAGGGGAAGAGCAGCAAGAGCTTTCGGGGCTGGGCCCTTCCCTGCGGGAGCAGGAGCCCGACGTTCCCCCCCCCGGAAAAGAGGCTCGGCGGCGGCCGACGGGCCCCGAGGTGTCCCGCCTCTGGCAAAGCCCGGAGCCCCAGCGCTGCGGGGCCTGCGGATAGGGCGCCAAGGGGAGGGGAAGAGCAGCAAGAGCTTTCGGGGCTGGGCCCTTCCCTGCGGGAGCAGGAGCCCGACGTTCGCCCCCCCGGAAAAGAGGCTCGGCGGCGGCCGACGGGCCCCGAGGTGTCCCGCCTCTGGCAAAGCCCGGAGCCCCAGCGCTGCGGGGCCTGCGGATAGGGCGCCAAGGGGAGGGGAAGAGCAGCAAGAGCTTTCGGGGCTGGGCCCTTCCCTGCGGGAGCAGGAGCCCGACGTTCGCACCCCCGGAAAAGAGGCTCGGCGGCGGCCGACGGGCCCCGAGGTGTCCCGCCTCTGGCAAAGCCCGGAGCCCCAGCGCTGCGGGGCCTGCGGATAGGGCACCAAGGGGAGGGGAAGAGCAGCAAGAGCTTTCGGGGCTGGGCCCTTCCCTGCGGGAGCAGGAGCCCGACGTTCGCCCCCCCGGAAAAGAGGCTCGGCGGCGGCCGAGGGGCCCCGAGGTGTCCCGCCTCTGGCAAAGCCCGGAGCCCCAGCGCTGCGGGGCCTGCGGATAGGGCGCCAAGGGGAGGGGAAGAGCAGCAAGAGCTTTCGGGGCTGGGCCCTTCCCTGCGGGAGCAGGAGCCCGACGTTCGCCGCCCCGGAAAAGAGGCTCGGCGGCGGCTGACGGGCCCCGAGGTGTCCCGCCTCTGGCAAAGCCCGGAGCCCCAGCGCTGCGGGGCCTGCGGATAGGGCGCCAAGGGGAGGGGAAGAGCAGCAAGAGCTTTCGGGGCTGGGCCCTTCCCTGCGGGAGCAGGAGCCCGACGTTCGCCCCCCCGGAAAAGATGCTCGGCGGCGTCCGAGGGGCCCCGAGGTGTCCCGCCTCTGGCAAAGCCCGGAGCCCCAGCGCTGCGGGGCCTGCGGATAGGGCGCCAAGGGGAGGGGAAGAGCAGCAAGAGCTTTCGGGGCTGGGCCCTTCCCTGCGGGAGCAGGAGCCCGACGTTCGCCCCCCCGGAAAAGAGGCTCGGCGGCGGCCGACGGGCCCCGAGGTGTCCCGCCTCTGGCAAAGCCCGGAGCCCCAGCGCTGCGGGGCCTGCGGATAGGGCGCCAAGGGGAGGGGAAGAGCAGCAAGAGCTTTCGGGGCTGGGCCCTTCCCTGCGGGAGCAGGAGCCCGACGTTCGCCCCCCCGGAAAAGAGGCTCGGCGGCGGCCGACGGGCCCCGAGGTGTCCCGCCTCTGGCAAAGCCCGGAGCCCCAGCGCTGCGGGGCCTGCGGATAGGGCGCCAAGGGGAGGGGAAGAGCAGCAAGAGCTTTCGGGGCTGGGCCCTTCCCTGCGGGAGCAGGAGCCCGACGTTCGCCCCCCCGGAAAAGATGCTCGGCGGCGTCCGAGGGGCCCCGAGGTGTCCCGCCTCTGGCAAAGCCCGGAGCCCCAGCGCTGCGGGGCCTGCGGATAGGGCGCCAAGGGGAGGGGAAGAGCAGCAAGAGCTTTCGGGGCTGGGCCCTTCCCTGCGGGAGCAGGAGCCCGACGTTCGCCCCCCCGGAAAAGAGGCTCGGCGGCGGCCGACGGGCCCCGAGGTGTCCCGCCTCTGGCAAAGCCCGGAGCCCCAGCGCTGCGGGGCCTGCGGATAGGGCACCAAGGGGAGGGGAAGAGCAGCAAGAGCTTTCGGGGCTGGGCCCTTCCCTGCGGGAGCAGGAGCCCGACGTTCGCCCCCCCGGAAAAGAGGCTCGGCGGCGGCCGACGGGCCCCGAGGTGTCCCGCCTCTGGCAAAGCCCGGAGCCCCAGCGCTGCGGGGCCTGCGGATAGGGCGCCAAGGGGAGGGGAAGAGCAGCAAGAGCTTTCGGGGCTGGGCCCTTCCCTGCGGGAGCAGGAGCCCGACGTTCGCCGCCCCGGAAAAGAGGCTCGGCGGCGGCTGACGGGCCCCGAGGTGTCCCGCCTCTGGCAAAGCCCGGAGCCCCAGCGCTGCGGGGCCTGCGGATAGGGCGCCAAGGGGAGGGGAAGAGCAGCAAGAGCTTTCGGGGCTGGGCCCTTCCCTGCGGGAGCAGGAGCCCGACGTTCGCCCCCCCGGAAAAGATGCTCGGCGGCGTCCGAGGGGCCCCGAGGTGTCCCGCCTCTGGCAAAGCCCGGAGCCCCAGCGCTGCGGGGCCTGCGGATAGGGCGCCAAGGGGAGGGGAAGAGCAGCAAGAGCTTTCGGGGCTGGGCCCTTCCCTGCGGGAGCAGGAGCCCGACGTTCGCCCCCCCGGAAAAGAGGCTCGGCGGCGGCCGACGGGCCCCGAGGTGTCCCGCCTCTGGCAAAGCCCGGAGCCCCAGCGCTGCGGGGCCTGCGGATAGGGCGCCAAGGGGAGGGGAAGAGCAGCAAGAGCTTTCGGGGCTGGGCCCTTCCCTGCGGGAGCAGGAGCCCGACGTTCGCCCCCCCGGAAAAGAGGCTCGGCGGCGGCCGACGGGCCCCGAGGTGTCCCGCCTCTGGCAAAGCCCGGAGCCCCAGCGCTGCGGGGCCTGCGGATAGGGCGCCAAGGGGAGGGGAAGAGCAGCAAGAGCTTTCGGGGCTGGGCCCTTCCCTGCGGGAGCAGGAGCCCGACGTTCGCCCCCCCGGAAAAGATGCTCGGCGGCGTCCGAGGGGCCCCGAGGTGTCCCGCCTCTGGCAAAGCCCGGAGCCCCAGCGCTGCGGGGCCTGCGGATAGGGCGCCAAGGGGAGGGGAAGAGCAGCAAGAGCTTTCGGGGCTGGGCCCTTCCCTGCGGGAGCAGGAGCCCGACGTTCGCCCCCCCGGAAAAGAGGCTCGGCGGCGGCCGACGGGCCCCGAGGTGTCCCGCCTCTGGCAAAGCCCGGAGCCCCAGCGCTGCGGGGCCTGCGGATAGGGCGCCAAGGGGAGGGGAAGAACAGCAAGAGCTTTCGGGGCTGGGCCCTTCCCTGCGGGAGCAGGAGCCCGACGTTCGCCCCCCCGGAAAAGAGGCTCGGCGGCGGCCGACGGGCCCCGAGGTGTCCCGCCTCTGGCAAAGCCCGGAGCCCCAGCGCTGCGGGGCCTGCGGATAGGGCGCCAAGGGGAGGGGAAGAGCAGCAAGAGCTTTCGGGGCTGGGCCCTTCCCTGCGGGAGCAGGAGCCCGACGTTCGCCCCCCCGGAAAAGAGGCTCGGCGGCGGCCGATGGGCCCCGAGGTGTCCCGCCTCTGGCAAAGCCCGGAGCCCCAGCGCTGCGGGGCCTGCGGATAGGGCGCCAAGGGGAGGGGAAGAGCAGCAAGAGCTTTCGGGGCTGGGCCCTTCCCTGCGGGAGCAGGAGCCCGACGTTCCCCCCCCGGAAAAGAGGCTCGGCGGCGGCCGACGGGCCCCGAGGTGTCCCGCCTCTGGCAAAGCCCGGAGCCCCAGCGCTGCGGGGCCTGCGGATAGGGCGCCAAGGGGAGGGGAAGAGCAGCAAGAGCTTTCGGGGCTGGGCCCTTCCCTGCGGGAGCAGGAGCCCGACGTTCGCCCCCCCGGAAAAGAGGCTCGGCGGCGGCCGACGGGCCCCGAGGTGTCCCGCCTCTGGCAAAGCCCGGAGCCCCAGCGCTGCGGGGCCTGCGGATAGGGCGCCAAGGGGAGGGGAAGAGCAGCAAGAGCTTTCGGGGCTGGGCCCTTCCCTGCGGGAGCAGGAGCCCGACGTTCGCACCCCCGGAAAAGAGGCTCGGCGGCGGCCGACGGGCCCCGAGGTGTCCCGCCTCTGGCAAAGCCCGGAGCCCCAGCGCTGCGGGGCCTGCGGATAGGGCGCCAAGGGGAGGGGAAGAGCAGCAAGAGCTTTCGGGGCTGGGCCCTTCCCTGCGGGAGCAGGAGCCCGACGTTCGCCCCCCCGGAAAAGAGGCTCGGCGGCGGCCGAGGGGCCCCGAGGTGTCCCGCCTCTGGCAAAGCCCGGAGCCCCAGCGCTGCGGGGCCTGCGGATAGGGCGCCAAGGGGAGGGGAAGAGCAGCAAGAGCTTTCGGGGCTGGGCCCTTCCCTGCGGGAGCAGGAGCCCGACGTTCGCCGCCCCGGAAAAGAGGCTCGGCGGCGGCTGACGGGCCCCGAGGTGTCCCGCCTCTGGCAAAGCCCGGAGCCCCAGCGCTGCGGGGCCTGCGGATAGGGCGCCAAGGGGAGGGGAAGAGCAGCAAGAGCTTTCGGGGCTGGGCCCTTCCCTGCGGGAGCAGGAGCCCGACGTTCGCCCCCCCGGAAAAGATGCTCGGCGGCGTCCGAGGGGCCCCGAGGTGTCCCGCCTCTGGCAAAGCCCGGAGCCCCAGCGCTGCGGGGCCTGCGGATAGGGCGCCAAGGGGAGGGGAAGAGCAGCAAGAGCTTTCGGGGCTGGGCCCTTCCCTGCGGGAGCAGGAGCCCGACGTTCGCCCCCCCGGAAAAGAGGCTCGGCGGCGGCCGACGGGCCCCGAGGTGTCCCGCCTCTGGCAAAGCCCGGAGCCCCAGCGCTGCGGGGCCTGCGGATAGGGCGCCAAGGGGAGGGGAAGAGCAGCAAGAGCTTTCGGGGCTGGGCCCTTCCCTGCGGGAGCAGGAGCCCGACGTTCGCCCCCCCGGAAAAGAGGCTCGGCGGCGGCCGACGGGCCCCGAGGTGTCCCGCCTCTGGCAAAGCCCGGAGCCCCAGCGCTGCGGGGCCTGCGGATAGGGCGCCAAGGGGAGGGGAAGAGCAGCAAGAGCTTTCGGGGCTGGGCCCTTCCCTGCGGGAGCAGGAGCCCGACGTTCGCCCCCCCGGAAAAGATGCTCGGCGGCGTCCGAGGGGCCCCGAGGTGTCCCGCCTCTGGCAAAGCCCGGAGCCCCAGCGCTGCGGGGCCTGCGGATAGGGCGCCAAGGGGAGGGGAAGAGCAGCAAGAGCTTTCGGGGCTGGGCCCTTCCCTGCGGGAGCAGGAGCCCGACGTTCGCCCCCCCGGAAAAGAGGCTCGGCGGCGGCCGACGGGCCCCGAGGTGTCCCGCCTCTGGCAAAGCCCGGAGCCCCAGCGCTGCGGGGCCTGCGGATAGGGCGCCAAGGGGAGGGGAAGAACAGCAAGAGCTTTCGGGGCTGGGCCCTTCCCTGCGGGAGCAGGAGCCCGACGTTCGCCCCCCCGGAAAAGAGGCTCGGCGGCGGCCGACGGGCCCCGAGGTGTCCCGCCTCTGGCAAAGCCCGGAGCCCCAGCGCTGCGGGGCCTGCGGATAGGGCGCCAAGGGGAGGGGAAGAGCAGCAAGAGCTTTCGGGGCTGGGCCCTTCCCTGCGGGAGCAGGAGCCCGACGTTCGCCCCCCCGGAAAAGAGGCTCGGCGGCGGCCGAGGGGCCCCGAGGTGTCCCGCCTCTGGCAAAGCCCGGAGCCCCAGCGCTGCGGGGCCTGCGGATAGGGCGCCAAGGGGAGGGGAAGAGCAGCTAGAGCTTTCGGGGCTGGGCCCTTCCCTGCGGGAGCAGGAGCCCGACGTTCGCCCCCCCGGAAAAGAGGCTCGGCGGCGGCCGACGGGCCCCGAGGTGTCCCGCCTCTGGCAAAGCCCGGAGCCCCAGCGCTGCGGGGCCTGCGGATAGGGCGCCAAGGGGAGGGGAAGAGCAGCAAGAGCTTTCGGGGCTGGGCCCTTCCCTGCGGGAGCAGGAGCCCGACGTTCGCCGCCCCGGAAAAGAGGCTCGGCGGCGGCCGACGGGCCCCGAGGTGTCCCGCCTCTGGCAAAGCCCGGAGCCCCAGCGCTGCGGGGCCTGCGGATAGGGCGCCAAGGGGAGGGGAAGAGCAGCAAGAGCTTTCGGGGCTGGGCCCTTCCCTGCGGGAGCAGGAGCCCGACGTTCGCCCCCCCGGAAAAGAGGCTCGGCGGCGGCCGACGGGCCCCGAGGTGTCCCGCCTCTGGCAAAGCCCGGAGCCCCAGCGCTGCGGGGCCTGCGGTTAGGGCGCCAAGGGGAGGGGAAGAGCAGCAAGAGCTTTCGGGGCTGAGCCCTTCCCTGCGGGAGCAGGAGCCCGACGTTCGCCCCCCCGGAAAAGAGGCTCGGCGGCGGCCGACGGGCCCCGAGGTGTCCCGCCTCTGGCAAAGCCCGGAGCCCAGCGCTGCGGGGCCTGCGGATAGGGCGCCAAGGGGAGGGGAAGAGCAGCAAGAGCTTTCGGGGCTGGGCCCTTCCCTGCGCGAGCAGGAGCCCGACGTTCGCCCCCCCGGAAAAGAGGCTCGGCGGCGGCCGACGGGCCCCGAGGTGTCCCGCCTCTGGCAAAGCCCGGAGCCCCAGCGCTGCGGGGCCTGCGGATAGGGCGCCAAGGGGAGGGGAAGAGCAGCAAGAGCTTTCGGGGCTGGGCCCTTCCCTGCGGGAGCAGGAGCCCGACGTTCGCCCCCCCGGAAAAGAGGCTCGGCGGCGGCCGACGGGCCCCGAGGTGTCCCGCCTCTGGCAAAGCCCGGAGCCCCAGCGCTGCGGGGCCTGCGGATAGGGCGCCAAGGGGAGGGGAAGAGCAGCAAGAGCTTTCGGGGCTGGGCCCTTCCCTGCGCGAGCAGGAGCCCGACGTTCGCCGCCCCGGAAATGAGGCTCGGCGGCGGCCGACGGGCCCCGAGGTGTCCCGCCTCTGGCAAAGCCCGGAGCCCCAGCGCTGCGGGGCCTGCGGATAGGGCGCCAAGGGGAGGGGAAGAGCAGCAAGAGCTTTCGGGGCTGGGCCCTTCCCTGCGGGAGCAGGAGCCCGACGTTCGCCCCCCCGGAAAAGAGGCTCGGCGGCGTCCGAGGGGCCCCGAGGTGTCCCGCCTCTGGCAAAGCCCGGAGCCCCAGCGCTGCGGGGCCTGCGGATAGGGCGCCAAGGGGAGGGGAAGAGCAGCAAGAGCTTTCGGGGCTGGGCCCTTCCCTGCGGGAGCAGGAGCCCGACGTTCGCCCCCCCGGAAAAGAGGCTCGGCGGCGGCCGACGGGCCCCGAGGTGTCCCGCCTCTGGCAAAGCCCGGAGCCCCAGCGCTGCGGGGCCTGCGGATAGGGCGCCAAGGGGAGGGGAAGAGCAGCAAGAGCTTTCGGGGCTGGGCCCTTCCCTGCGGGAGCAGGAGCCCGACGTTCGCCCCCCCGGAAAAGAGGCTCGGCGGCGGCCGACGGGCCCCGAGGTGTCCCGCCTCTGGCAAAGCCCGGAGCCCCAGCGCTGCGGGGCCTGCGGATAGGGCGCCAAGGGGAGGGGAAGAGCAGCAAGAGCTTTCGGGGCTGGGCCCTTCCCTGCGGGAGCAGGAGCCCGACGTTCGCCCCCCCGGAAAAGAGGCTCGGCGGCGGCCGACGGGCCCCGAGGTGTCCCGCCTCTGGCAAAGCCCGGAGCCCCAGCGCTGCGGGGCCTGCGGATAGGGCGCCAAGGGGAGGGGAAGAGCAGCAAGAGCTTTCGGGGCTGGGCCCTTCCCTGCGGGAGCAGGAGCCCGACGTTCGCCCCCCCGGAAAAGAGGCTCGGCGGCGGCCGACGGGCCCCGAGGTGTCCCGCCTCTGGCAAAGCCCGGAGCCCCAGCGCTGCGGGGCCTGCGGATAGGGCGCCAAGGGGAGGGGAAGAGCAGCAAGAGCTTTCGGGGCTGGGCCCTTCCCTGCGGGAGCAGGAGCCCGACGTTCGCCGCCCCGGAAAAGAGGCTCGGCGGCGGCCGACGGGCCCCGAGGTGTCCCGCCTCTGGCAAAGCCCGGAGCCCCAGCGCTGCGGGGCCTGCGGATAGGGCGCCAAGGGGAGGGGAAGAGCAGCAAGAGCTTTCGGGGCTGGGCCCTTCCCTGCGGGAGCAGGAGCCCGACGTTCGCCCCCCCGGAAAAGAGGCTCGGCGGCGGCCGACGGGCCCCGAGGTGTCCCGCCTCTGGCAAAGCCCGGAGCCCCAGCGCTGCGGGGCCTGCGGATAGGGCGCCAAGGGGAGGGGAAGAGCAGCAAGAGCTTTCGGGGCTGGGCCCTTCCCTGCGGGAGCAGGAGCCCGACGTTCGCCCCCCCGGAAAAGAGGCTCGGCGGCGGCCGACGGGCCCCGAGGTGTCCCGCCTCTGGCAAAGCCCGGAGCCCCAGCGCTGCGGGGCCTGCGGATAGGGCGCCAAGGGGAGGGGAAGAGCAGCAAGAGCTTTCGGGGCTGGGCCCTTCCCTGCGGGAGCAGGAGCCCGACGTTCGCCCCCCCGGAAAAGAGGCTCGGCGGCGGCCGACGGGCCCCGAGGTGTCCCGCCTCTGGCAAAGCCCGGAGCCCCAGCGCTGCGGGGCCTGCGGATAGGGCGCCAAGGGGAGGGGAAGAGCAGCAAGAGCTTTCGGGGCTGGGCCCTTCCCTGCGGGAGCAGGAGCCCGACGTTCGCCCCCCCGGAAAAGAGGCTCGGCGGCGGCCGACGGGCCCCGAGGTGTCCCGCCTCTGGCAAAGCCCGGAGCCCCAGCGCTGCGGGGCCTGCGGATAGGGCGCCAAGGGGAGGGGAAGAGCAGCAAGAGCTTTCGGGGCTGGGCCCTTCCCTGCGGGAGCAGGAGCCCGACGTTCGCCCCCCCGGAAAAGAGGCTCGGCGGCGGCCGACGGGCCCCGAGGTGTCCCGCCTCTGGCAAAGCCCGGAGCCCCAGCGCTGCGGGGCCTGCGGATAGGGCGCCAAGGGGAGGGGAAGAGCAGCAAGAGCTTTCGGGGCTGGGCCCTTCCCTGCGGGAGCAGGAGCCCGACGTTCGCCCCCCCGGAAAAGAGGCTCGGCGGCGGCCGACGGGCCCCGAGGTGTCCCGCCTCTGGCAAAGCCCGGAGCCCCAGCGCTGCGGGGCCTGCGGATAGGGCGCCAAGGGGAGGGGAAGAGCAGCAAGAGCTTTCGGGGCTGGGCCCTTCCCTGCGGGAGCAGGAGCCCGACGTTCGCCCCCCGGAAAAGAGGCTCGGCGGCGGCCGACGGGCCCCGAGGTGTCCCGCCTCTGGCAAAGCCCGGAGCCCCAGCGCTGCGGGGCCTGCGGATAGGGCGCCAAGGGGAGGGGAAGAGCAGCAAGAGCTTTCGGGGCTGGGCCCTTCCCTGCGGGAGCAGGAGCCCGACGTTCGCCCCCCCGGAAAAGAGGCTCGGCGGCGGCCGACGGGCCCCGAGGTGTCCCGCCTCTGGCAAAGCCCGGAGCCCCAGCGCTGCGGGGCCTGCGGATAGGGCGCCAAGGGGAGGGGAAGAGCAGCAAGAGCTTTCGGGGCTGGGCCCTTCCCTGCGGGAGCAGGAGCCCGACGTTCGCCCCCCCGGAAAAGAGGCTCGGCGGCGTCCGACGGGCCCCGAGGTGTCCCGCCTCTGGCAAAGCCCGGAGCCCCAGCGCTGCGGGGCCTGCGGATAGGGCGCCAAGGGGAGGGGAAGAGCAGCAAGAGCTTTCGGGGCTGGGCCCTTCCCTGCGGGAGCAGGAGCCCGACGTTCGCCCCCCCGGAAAAGAGGCTCGGCGGCGGCCGACGGGCCCCGAGGTGTCCCGCCTCTGGCAAAGCCCGGAGCCCCAGCGCTGCGGGGCCTGCGGATAGGGCGCCAAGGGGAGGGGAAGAGCAGCAAGAGCTTTCGGGGCTGGGCCCTTCCCTGCGGGAGCAGGAGCCCGACGTTCGCCCCCCCGGAAAAGAGGCTCGGCGGCGGCCGACGGGCCCCGAGGTGTCCCGCCTCTGGCAAAGCCCGGAGCCCCAGCGCTGCGGGGCCTGCGGATAGGGCGCCAAGGGGAGGGGAAGAGCAGCAAGAGCTTTCGGGGCTGGGCCCTTCCCTGCGGGAGCAGGAGCCCGACGTTCGCCCCCCCGGAAAAGAGGCTCGGCGGCGGCCGACGGGCCCCGAGGTGTCCCGCCTCTGGCAAAGCCCGGAGCCCCAGCGCTGCGGGGCCTGCGGATAGGGCGCCAAGGGGAGGGGAAGAGCAGCAAGAGCTTTCGGGGCTGGGCCCTTCCCTGCGGGAGCAGGAGCCCGACGTTCGCCCCCCCGGAAAAGAGGCTCGGCGGCGGCCGACGGGCCCCGAGGTGTCCCGCCTCTGGCAAAGCCCGGAGCCCCAGCGCTGCGGGGCCTGCGGATAGGGCGCCAAGGGGAGGGGAAGAGCAGCAAGAGCTTTCGGGGCTGGGCCCTTCCCTGCGGGAGCAGGAGCCCGACGTTCGCCCCCCCGGAAAAGAGGCTCGGCGGCGGCCGACGGGCCCCGAGGTGTCCCGCCTCTGGCAAAGCCCGGAGCCCCAGCGCTGCGGGGCCTGCGGATAGGGCGCCAAGGGGAGGGGAAGAGCAGCAAGAGCTTTCGGGGCTGGGCCCTTCCCTGCGGGAGCAGGAGCCCGACGTTCGCCGCCCCGGAAAAGAGGCTCGGCGGCGGCCGACGGGCCCCGAGGTGTCCCGCCTCTGGCAAAGCCCGGAGCCCCAGCGCTGCGGGGCCTGCGGATAGGGCGCCAAGGGGAGGGGAAGAGCAGCAAGAGCTTTCGGGGCTGGGCCCTTCCCTGCGGGAGCAGGAGCCCGACGTTCGCCCCCCCGGAAAAGAGGCTCGGCGGCGGCCGACGGGCCCCGAGGTGTCCCGCCTCTGGCAAAGCCCGGAGCCCCAGCGCTGCGGGGCCTGCGGATAGGGCGCCAAGGGGAGGGGAAGAGCAGCAAGAGCTTTCGGGGCTGGGCCCTTCCCTGCGGGAGCAGGAGCCCGACGTTCGCCCCCCCGGAAAAGAGGCTCGGCGGCGGCCGACGGGCCCCGAGGTGTCCCGCCTCTGGCAAAGCCCGGAGCCCCAGCGCTGCGGGGCCTGCGGATAGGGCGCCAAGGGGAGGGGAAGAGCAGCAAGAGCTTTCGGGGCTGGGCCCTTCCCTGCGGGAGCAGGAGCCCGACGTTCGCCCCCCCGGAAAAGAGGCTCGGCGGCGGCCGACGGGCCCCGAGGTGTCCCGCCTCTGGCAAAGCCCGGAGCCCCAGCGCTGCGGGGCCTGCGGATAGGGCGCCAAGGGGAGGGGAAGAGCAGCAAGAGCTTTCGGGGCTGGGCCCTTCCCTGCGGGAGCAGGAGCCCGACGTTCGCCCCCCCGGAAAAGAGGCTCGGCGGCGGCCGACGGGCCCCGAGGTGTCCCGCCTCTGGCAAAGCCCGGAGCCCCAGCGCTGCGGGCCTGCGGATAGGGCGCCAAGGGGAGGGGAAGAGCAGCAAGAGCTTTCGGGGCTGGGCCCTTCCCTGCGGGAGCAGGAGCCCGACGTTCGCCCCCCCGGAAAAGAGGCTCGGCGGCGGCTGACGGGCCCCGAGGTGTCCCGCCTCTGGCAAAGCCCGGAGCCCCAGCGCTGCGGGGCCTGCGGATAGGGCGCCAAGGGGACGGGAAGAGCAGCAAGAGCTTTCGGGGCTGGGCCCTTCCCTGCGGGAGCAGGAGCCCGACGTTCGCCCCCCCGGAAAAGAGGCTCGGCGGCGGCCGACGGGCCCCGAGGTGTCCCGCCTCTGGCAAAGCCCGGAGCCCCAGCGCTGCGGGGCCTGCGGATAGGGCGCCAAGGGGAGGGGAAGAGCAGCAAGAGCTTTCGGGGCTGGGCCCTTCCCTGCGCGAGCAGGAGCCCGACGTTCGCCCCCCCGGAAAAGAGGCTCGGCGGCGGCCGACGGGCCCCGAGGTGTCCCGCCTCTGGCAAAGCCCGGAGCCCCAGCGCTGCGGGGCCTGCGGATAGGGCGCCAAGGGGAGGGGAAGAGCAGCAAGAGCTTTCGGGGCTGGGCCCTTCCCTGCGGGAGCAGGAGCCCGACGTTCGCCCCCCCGGAAAAGAGGCTCGGCGGCGGCTGACGGGCCCCGAGGTGTCCCGCCTCTGGCAAAGCCCGGAGCCCCAGCGCTGCGGGGCCTGCGGATAGGGCGCCAAGGGGACGGGAAGAGCAGCAAGAGCTTTCGGGGCTGGGCCCTTCCCTGCGGGAGCAGGAGCCCGACGTTCGCCCCCCCGGAAAAGAGGCTCGGCGGCGGCCGACGGGCCCCGAGGTGTCCCGCCTCTGGCAAAGCCCGGAGCCCCAGCGCTGCGGGGCCTGCGGATAGGGCGCCAAGGGGAGGGGAAGAGCAGCAAGAGCTTTCGGGGCTGGGCCCTTCCCTGCGGGAGCAGGAGCCCGACGTTCGCCGCCCCGGAAAAGAGGCTCGGCGGCGGCCGACGGGCCCCGAGGTGTCCCGCCTCTGGCAAAGCCCGGAGCCCCAGCGCTGCAGGGCCTGCGGATAGGGCGCTAAGGGGACGGGAAGAGCAGCAAGAGCTTTCGGGGCTGGGCCCTTCCCTGCGGGAGCAGGAGCCCGACGTTCGCCCCCCCGGAAAAGAGGCTCGGCGGCGGCTGACGGGCCCCGAGGTGTCCCGCCTCTGGCAAAGCCCGGAGCCCCAGCGCTGCGGGGCCTGCGGATAGGGCGCCAAGGGGAGGGGAAGAGCAGCAAGAGCTTTCGGGGCTGGGCCCTTCCCTGCGCGAGCAGGAGCCCGACGTTCGCCCCCCCGGAAAAGAGGCTCGGCGGCGGCCGACGGGCCCCGAGGTGTCCCACCTCTGGCAAAGCCCGGAGCCCCAGCGCTGCGGGGCCTGCGGATAGGGCGCCAAGGGGAGGGGAAGAGCAGCAAGAGCTTTCGGGGCTGGGCCCTTCCCTGCGGGAGCAGGAGCCCGACGTTCCCCCCCCCGGAAAAGAGGCTCGGCGGCGGCCGACGGGCCCCGAGGTGTCCCGCCTCTGGCAAAGCCCGGAGCCCCAGCGCTGCGGGGCCTGCGGATAGGGCGCCAAGGGGAGGGGAAGAGCAGCAAGAGCTTTCGGGGCTGGGCCCTTCCCTGCGGGAGCAGGAGCCCGACGTTCGCCCCCCCGGAAAAGAGGCTCGGCGGCGGCCGACGGGCCCCGAGGTGTCCCGCCTCTGGCAAAGCCCGGAGCCCCAGCGCTGCGGGGCCTGCGGATAGGGCGCCAAGGGGAGGGGAAGAACAGCAAGAGCTTTCGGGGCTGGGCCCTTCCCTGCGGGAGCAGGAGCCCGACGTTCGCCCCCCCGGAAAAGAGGCTCGGCGGCGGCCGAGGGGCCCCGAGGTGTCCCGCCTCTGGCAAAGCCCGGAGCCC
>NW_027439521.1:0-49278 GCF_964188355.1 Buteo buteo
GAGCCCCAGCGCTGCGGGGCCTGCGGATAAGGCGCCAAGGGGAGGGGAAGAGCAGCAAGAGCTTTCGGGGCTGGGCCCTTCCCTGCGGGAGCAGGAGCCCTGACGTTCGCCCCCCGGAAAAGAGGCTCGGCGGCGGCCGAGGGCCCGAGGTGTCCCGCCTCGGCAAAGCCGGAGCCCCAGCGCTGCGGGGCCTGCGGATAGGGCGCCAAGGGAGGGGAAGAGCAGCAAGAGCTTTCGGGGCTGGGCCTTCCCTGCGGGAGCAGGAGCCCGACGTTCGCCCCCCCGGAAAAGAGGCTCGGCGGCGGCCGAGGGGCCCCGAGGTGTCCCGCCTCTGGCAAAGCCCGGAGCCCCAGCGCTGCGGGGCCTGCGGATAGGGCGCCAAGGGGAGGGGAAGAGCAGCAAGAGCTTTCGGGGCTGGGCCCTTCCCTGCGGGAGCAGGAGCCCGACGTTCGCCCCCCCGAAAAGAGGCTCGGCGGCGGCCGAGGGGCCCCGAGGTGTCCCGCCTCTGGCAAAGCCCGGAGCCCCAGCGCTGCGGGGCCTGCGGATAGGGCGCCAAGGGGAGGGGAAGAGCAGCAAGAGCTTTCGGGGCTGGGCCCTTCCCTGCGGGAGCAGGAGCCCGACGTTCGCCCCCCCGGAAAAGAGGCTCGGCGGCGGCCGAGGGGCCCCGAGGTGTCCCGCCTCTGGCAAAGCCCGGAGCCCCAGCGCTGCGGGGCCTGCGGATAGGGCGCCAAGGGGAGGGGAAGAGCAGCAAGAGCTTTCGGGGCTGGGCCCTTCCCTGCGGGAGCAGGAGCCCGACGTTCGCCCCCCCGGAAAAGAGGCTCGGCGGCGGCCGAGGGGCCCCGAGGTGTCCCGCCTCTGGCAAAGCCCGGAGCCCCAGCGCTGCGGGGCCTGCGGATAGGGCGCCAAGGGGAGGGGAAGAGCAGCAAGAGCTTTCGGGGCTGGGCCCTTCCCTGCGGGAGCAGGAGCCCGACGTTCGCCCCCCCGGAAAAGAGGCTCGGCGGCGGCCGAGGGGCCCCGAGGTGTCCCGCCTCTGGCAAAGCCCGGAGCCCCAGCGCTGCGGGGCCTGCGGATAGGGCGCCAAGGGGAGGGGAAGAGCAGCAAGAGCTTTCGGGGCTGGGCCCTTCCCTGCGGGAGCAGGAGCCCGACGTTCGCCCCCCCGGAAAAGAGGCTCGGCGGCGGCCGAGGGGCCCCGAGGTGTCCCGCCTCTGGCAAAGCCCGGAGCCCCAGCGCTGCGGGGCCTGCGGATAGGGCGCCAAGGGGAGGGGAAGAGCAGCAAGAGCTTTCGGGGCTGGGCCCTTCCCTGCGGGAGCAGGAGCCCGACGTTCGCCCCCCCGGAAAAGAGGCTCGGCGGCGGCCGAGGGGCCCCGAGGTGTCCCGCCTCTGGCAAAGCCCGGAGCCCCAGCGCTGCGGGGCCTGCGGATAGGGCGCCAAGGGGAGGGGAAGAGCAGCAAGAGCTTTCGGGGCTGGGCCCTTCCCTGCGGGAGCAGGAGCCCGACGTTCGCCCCCCGGAAAAGAGGCTCGGCGGCGGCCGAGGGGCCCCGAGGTGTCCCGCCTCTGCAAAGCCCGGAGCCCCAGCGCTGCGGGGCCTGCGGATAGGGCGCCAAGGGGAGGGGAAGAGCAGCAAGAGCTTTCGGGGCTGGGCCCTTCCCTGCGGGAGCAGGAGCCCGACGTTCGCCCCCCCGGAAAAGAGGCTCGGCGGCGGCCGAGGGGCCCCGAGGTGTCCCGCCTCTGGCAAAGCCCGGAGCCCCAGCGCTGCGGGGCCTGCGGATAGGGCGCCAAGGGGAGGGGAAGAGCAGCAAGAGCTTTCGGGGCTGGGCCCTTCCCTGCGGGAGCAGGAGCCCGACGTTCGCCCCCCCGGAAAAGAGGCTCGGCGGCGGCCGAGGGGCCCCGAGGTGTCCCGCCTCTGGCAAAGCCCGGAGCCCCAGCGCTGCGGGGCCTGCGGATAGGGCGCCAAGGGGAGGGGAAGAGCAGCAAGAGCTTTCGGGGCTGGGCCCTTCCCTGCGGGAGCAGGAGCCCGACGTTCGCCCCCCCGGAAAAGAGGCTCGGCGGCGGCCGAGGGGCCCCGAGGTGTCCCGCCTCTGGCAAAGCCCGGAGCCCCAGCGCTGCGGGGCCTGCGGATAGGGCGCCAAGGGGAGGGGAAGAGCAGCAAGAGCTTTCGGGGCTGGGCCCTTCCCTGCGGGAGCAGGAGCCCGACGTTCGCCCCCCCGGAAAAGAGGCTCGGCGGCGGCCGAGGGGCCCCGAGGTGTCCCGCCTCTGGCAAAGCCCGGAGCCCCAGCGCTGCGGGGCCTGCGGATAGGGCGCCAAGGGGAGGGGAAGAGCAGCAAGAGCTTTCGGGGCTGGGCCCTTCCCTGCGGGAGCAGGAGCCCGACGTTCGCCCCCCCGGAAAAGAGGCTCGGCGGCGGCCGAGGGGCCCCGAGGTGTCCCGCCTCTGGCAAAGCCCGGAGCCCCAGCGCTGCGGGGCCTGCGGATAGGGCGCCAAGGGGAGGGGAAGAGCAGCAAGAGCTTTCGGGGCTGGGCCCTTCCCTGCGGGAGCAGGAGCCCGACGTTCGCCCCCCCGGAAAAGAGGCTCGGCGGCGGCCGAGGGGCCCGAGGTGTCCCGCCTCTGGCAAAGCCCGGAGCCCCAGCGCTGCGGGGCCTGCGGATAGGGCGCCAAGGGAGGGGAAGAGCAGCAAGAGCTTTCGGGGCTGGGCCCTTCCCTGCGGGAGCAGGAGCCCGACGTTCGCCCCCCCGGAAAAGAGGCTCGGCGGCGGCCGAGGGGCCCCGAGGTGTCCCGCCTCTGGCAAAGCCCGGAGCCCCAGCGCTGCGGGGCCTGCGGATAGGGCGCCAAGGGGAGGGGAAGAGCAGCAAGAGCTTTCGGGGCTGGGCCCTTCCCTGCGGGAGCAGGAGCCCGACGTTCGCCCCCCCGGAAAAGAGGCTCGGCGGCGGCCGAGGGGCCCCGAGGTGTCCCGCCTCTGGCAAAGCCCGGAGCCCCAGCGCTGCGGGGCCTGCGGATAGGGCGCCAAGGGGAGGGGAAGAGCAGCAAGAGCTTTCGGGGCTGGGCCCTTCCCTGCGGGAGCAGGAGCCCGACGTTCGCCCCCCCGGAAAAGAGGCTCGGCGGCGGCCGACGGGCCCCGAGGTGTCCCGCCTCTGGCAAAGCCCGGAGCCCCAGCGCTGCGGGGCCTGCGGATAGGGCGCCAAGGGGAGGGGAAGAGCAGCAAGAGCTTTCGGGGCTGGGCCCTTCCCTGCGGGAGCAGGAGCCCGACGTTCGCCCCCCCGGAAAAGAGGCTCGGCGGCGGCCGAGGGGCCCCGAGGTGTCCCGCCTCTGGCAAAGCCCGGAGCCCCAGCGCTGCGGGGCCTGCGGATAGGGCGCCAAGGGGAGGGGAAGAGCAGCAAGAGCTTTCGGGGCTGGGCCCTTCCCTGCGGGAGCAGGAGCCCGACGTTCGCCCCCCCGGAAAAGAGGCTCGGCGGCGGCCGACGGGCCCCGAGGTGTCCCGCCTCTGGCAAAGCCCGGAGCCCCAGCGCTGCGGGGCCTGCGGATAGGGCGCCAAGGGGAGGGGAAGAGCAGCAAGAGCTTTCGGGGCTGGGCCCTTCCCTGCGGGAGCAGGAGCCCGACGTTCGCCCCCCCGGAAAAGAGGCTCGGCGGCGGCCGACGGGCCCCGAGGTGTCCCGCCTCTGGCAAAGCCCGGAGCCCCAGCGCTGCGGGGCCTGCGGATAGGGCGCCAAGGGGAGGGGAAGAGCAGCAAGAGCTTTCGGGGCTGGGCCCTTCCCTGCGGGAGCAGGAGCCCGACGTTCGCCCCCCCGAAAAGAGGCTCGGCGGCGGCCGAGGGGCCCCGAGGTGTCCCGCCTCTGGCAAAGCCCGGAGCCCCAGCGCTGCGGGGCCTGCGGATAGGGCGCCAAGGGGAGGGGAAGAGCAGCAAGAGCTTTCGGGGCTGGGCCCTTCCCTGCGGGAGCAGGAGCCCGACGTTCGCCCCCCCGGAAAAGAGGCTCGGCGGCGGCCGAGGGGCCCCGAGGTGTCCCGCCTCTGGCAAAGCCCGGAGCCCCAGCGCTGCGGGGCCTGCGGATAGGGCGCCAAGGGGAGGGGAAGAGCAGCAAGAGCTTTCGGGGCTGGGCCCTTCCCTGCGGGAGCAGGAGCCCGACGTTCGCCCCCCCGGAAAAGAGGCTCGGCGGCGGCCGAGGGGCCCCGAGGTGTCCCGCCTCTGGCAAAGCCCGGAGCCCCAGCGCTGCGGGGCCTGCGGATAGGGCGCCAAGGGGAGGGGAAGAGCAGCAAGAGCTTTCGGGGCTGGGCCCTTCCCTGCGGGAGCAGGAGCCCGACGTTCGCCCCCCCGGAAAAGAGGCTCGGCGGCGGCCGAGGGGCCCCGAGGTGTCCCGCCTCTGGCAAAGCCCGGAGCCCCAGCGCTGCGGGGCCTGCGGATAGGGCGCCAAGGGGAGGGGAAGAGCAGCAAGAGCTTTCGGGGCTGGGCCCTTCCCTGCGGGAGCAGGAGCCCGACGTTCGCCCCCCCGGAAAAGAGGCTCGGCGGCGGCCGAGGGGCCCCGAGGTGTCCCGCCTCTGGCAAAGCCCGGAGCCCCAGCGCTGCGGGGCCTGCGGATAGGGCGCCAAGGGGAGGGGAAGAGCAGCAAGAGCTTTCGGGGCTGGGCCCTTCCCTGCGGGAGCAGGAGCCCGACGTTCGCCCCCCGGAAAAGAGGCTCGGCGGCGGCCGAGGGGCCCCGAGGTGTCCCGCCTCTGGCAAAGCCCGGAGCCCCAGCGCTGCGGGGCCTGCGGATAGGGCGCCAAGGGGAGGGGAAGAGCAGCAAGAGCTTTCGGGGCTGGGCCCTTCCCTGCGGGAGCAGGAGCCCGACGTTCGCCCCCCGGAAAAGAGGCTCGGCGGCGGCCGAGGGGCCCCGAGGTGTCCCGCCTCTGGCAAAGCCCGGAGCCCCAGCGCTGCGGGGCCTGCGGATAGGGCGCCAAGGGGAGGGGAAGAGCAGCAAGAGCTTTCGGGGCTGGGCCCTTCCCTGCGGGAGCAGGAGCCCGACGTTCGCCCCCCGGAAAAGAGGCTCGGCGGCGGCCGAGGGGCCCCGAGGTGTCCCGCCTCTGGCAAAGCCCGGAGCCCCAGCGCTGCGGGGCCTGCGGATAGGGCGCCAAGGGGAGGGGAAGAGCAGCAAGAGCTTTCGGGGCTGGGCCCTTCCCTGCGGGAGCAGGAGCCCGACGTTCGCCCCCCCGGAAAAGAGGCTCGGCGGCGGCCGAGGGGCCCCGAGGTGTCCCGCCTCTGGCAAAGCCCGGAGCCCCAGCGCTGCGGGGCCTGCGGATAGGGCGCCAAGGGGAGGGGAAGAGCAGCAAGAGCTTTCGGGGCTGGGCCCTTCCCTGCGGGAGCAGGAGCCCGACGTTCGCCCCCCCGGAAAAGAGGCTCGGCGGCGGCCGACGGGCCCCGAGGTGTCCCGCCTCTGGCAAAGCCCGGAGCCCCAGCGCTGCGGGGCCTGCGGATAGGGCGCCAAGGGGAGGGGAAGAGCAGCAAGAGCTTTCGGGGCTGGGCCCTTCCCTGCGGGGAGCAGGAGCCCGACGTTCGCCCCCCCGGAAAAGAGGCTCGGCGGCGGCCGAGGGGCCCCGAGGTGTCCCGCCTCTGGCAAAGCCCGGAGCCCCAGCGCTGCGGGGCCTGCGGATAGGGCGCCAAGGGGAGGGGAAGAGCAGCAAGAGCTTTCGGGGCTGGGCCCTTCCCTGCGGGAGCAGGAGCCCGACGTTCGCCCCCCCGGAAAAGAGGCTCGGCGGCGGCCGAGGGGCCCCGAGGTGTCCCGCCTCTGGCAAAGCCCGGAGCCCCAGCGCTGCGGGGCCTGCGGATAGGGCGCCAAGGGGAGGGGAAGAGCAGCAAGAGCTTTCGGGGCTGGGCCCTTCCCTGCGGGAGCAGGAGCCCGACGTTCGCCCCCCCGGAAAAGAGGCTCGGCGGCGGCCGAGGGGCCCCGAGGTGTCCCGCCTCTGGCAAAGCCCGGAGCCCCAGCGCTGCGGGGCCTGCGGATAGGGCGCCAAGGGGAGGGGAAGAGCAGCAAGAGCTTTCGGGGCTGGGCCCTTCCCTGCGGGAGCAGGAGCCCGACGTTCGCCCCCCCGGAAAAGAGGCTCGGCGGCGGCCGAGGGGCCCCGAGGTGTCCCGCCTCTGGCAAAGCCCGGAGCCCCAGCGCTGCGGGGCCTGCGGATAGGGCGCCAAGGGGAGGGGAAGAGCAGCAAGAGCTTTCGGGGCTGGGCCCTTCCCTGCGGGAGCAGGAGCCCGACGTTCGCCCCCCCGGAAAAGAGGCTCGGCGGCGGCCGAGGGGCCCCGAGGTGTCCCGCCTCTGGCAAAGCCCGGAGCCCCAGCGCTGCGGGGCCTGCGGATAGGGCGCCAAGGGGAGGGGAAGAGCAGCAAGAGCTTTCGGGGCTGGGCCCTTCCCTGCGGGAGCAGGAGCCCGACGTTCGCCCCCCCGGAAAAGAGGCTCGGCGGCGGCCGAGGGGCCCCGAGGTGTCCCGCCTCTGGCAAAGCCCGGAGCCCCAGCGCTGCGGGGCCTGCGGATAGGGCGCCAAGGGGAGGGGAAGAGCAGCAAGAGCTTTCGGGGCTGGGCCCTTCCCTGCGGGAGCAGGAGCCCGACGTTCGCCCCCCCGGAAAAGAGGCTCGGCGGCGGCCGACGGGGCCCGAGGTGTCCCGCCTCTGGCAAAGCCCGGAGCCCCAGCGCTGCGGGGCCTGCGGATAGGGTGCCAAGGGGAGGGGAAGAGCAGCAAGAGCTTTCGGGGCTGGGCCCTTCCCTGCGGGAGCAGGAGCCCGACGTTCGCCCCCCCGGAAAAGAGGCTCGGCGGCGGCCGAGGGGCCCCGAGGTGTCCCGCCTCTGGCAAAGCCCGGAGCCCCAGCGCTGCGGGGCCTGCGGATAGGGCGCCAAGGGGAGGGGAAGAGCAGCAAGAGCTTTCGGGGCTGGGCCCTTCCCTGCGGGAGCAGGAGCCCGACGTTCGCCCCCCCGGAAAAGAGGCTCGGCGGCGGCCGAGGGGCCCCGAGGTGTCCCGCCTCTGGCAAAGCCCGGAGCCCCAGCGCTGCGGGGCCTGCGGATAGGGCGCCAAGGGGAGGGGAAGAGCAGCAAGAGCTTTCGGGGCTGGGCCCTTCCCTGCGGGAGCAGGAGCCCGACGTTCGCCCCCCCGGAAAAGAGGCTCGGCGGCGGCCGACGGGCCCCGAGGTGTCCCGCCTCTGGCAAAGCCCGGAGCCCCAGCGCTGCGGGGCCTGCGGATAGGGCGCCAAGGGGAGGGGAAGAGCAGCAAGAGCTTTCGGGGCTGGGCCCTTCCCTGCGGGAGCAGGAGCCCGACGTTCGCC
This sequence comes from Buteo buteo, assembly GCF_964188355.1. Lineage (NCBI taxonomy): Eukaryota > Metazoa > Chordata > Aves > Accipitriformes > Accipitridae > Buteo > Buteo buteo. Next base: position 7,272 of record NW_027439521.1, read on the forward strand.
CCCCCGGAAAAGAGGCTCGGCGGCGGCCGAGGGGCCCCGAGGTGTCCCGCCTCTGGCAAAGCCCGGAGCCCCAGCGCTGCGGGGCCTGCGGATAGGGCGCCAAGGGGAGGGGAAGAGCAGCAAGAGCTTTCGGGGCTGGGCCCTTCCCTGCGGGAGCAGGAGCCCGACGTTCGCCCCCCCGGAAAAGAGGCTCGGCGGCGGCCGAGGGGCCCCGAGGTGTCCCGCCTCTGGCAAAGCCCGGAGCCCCAGCGCTGCGGGGCCTGCGGATAGGGCGCCAAGGGGAGGGGAAGAGCAGCAAGAGCTTTCGGGGCTGGGCCCTTCCCTGCGGGAGCAGGAGCCCGACGTTCGCCCCCCCGGAAAAGAGGCTCGGCGGCGGCCGAGGGGCCCCGAGGTGTCCCGCCTCTGGCAAAGCCCGGAGCCCCAGCGCTGCGGGGCCTGCGGATAGGGCGCCAAGGGGAGGGGAAGAGCAGCAAGAGCTTTCGGGGCTGGGCCCTTCCCTGCGGGAGCAGGAGCCCGACGTTCGCCCCCCCGGAAAAGAGGCTCGGCGGCGGCCGACGGGCCCCGAGGTGTCCCGCCTCTGGCAAAGCCCGGAGCCCCAGCGCTGCGGGGCCTGCGGATAGGGCGCCAAGGGGAGGGGAAGAGCAGCAAGAGCTTTCGGGGCTGGGCCCTTCCCTGCGGGAGCAGGAGCCCGACGTTCGCCCCCCGGAAAAGAGGCTCGGCGGCGGCCGAGGGGCCCCGAGGTGTCCCGCCTCTGGCAAAGCCCGGAGCCCCAGCGCTGCGGGGCCTGCGGATAGGGCGCCAAGGGGAGGGGAAGAGCAGCAAGAGCTTTCGGGGCTGGGCCCTTCCCTGCGGGAGCAGGAGCCCGACGTTCGCCCCCCCGGAAAAGAGGCTCGGCGGCGGCCGAGGGGCCCCGAGGTGTCCCGCCTCTGGCAAAGCCCGGAGCCCCAGCGCTGCGGGGCCTGCGGATAGGGCGCCAAGGGGAGGGGAAGAGCAGCAAGAGCTTTCGGGGCTGGGCCCTTCCCTGCGGGAGCAGGAGCCCGACGTTCGCCCCCCCGGAAAAGAGGCTCGGCGGCGGCCGACGGGCCCCGAGGTGTCCCGCCTCTGGCAAAGCCCGGAGCCCCAGCGCTGCGGGGCCTGCGGATAGGGCGCCAAGGGGAGGGGAAGAGCAGCAAGAGCTTTCGGGGCTGGGCCCTTCCCTGCGGGAGCAGGAGCCCGACGTTCGCCCCCCCGGAAAAGAGGCTCGGCGGCGGCCGAGGGGCCCCGAGGTGTCCCGCCTCTGGCAAAGCCCGGAGCCCCAGCGCTGCGGGGCCTGCGGATAGGGCGCCAAGGGGAGGGGAAGAGCAGCAAGAGCTTTCGGGGCTGGGCCCTTCCCTGCGGGAGCAGGAGCCCGACGTTCGCCCCCCCGGAAAAGAGGCTCGGCGGCGGCCGAGGGGCCCCGAGGTGTCCCGCCTCTGGCAAAGCCCGGAGCCCCAGCGCTGCGGGGCCTGCGGATAGGGCGCCAAGGGGAGGGGAAGAGCAGCAAGAGCTTTCGGGGCTGGGCCCTTCCCTGCGGGAGCAGGAGCCCGACGTTCGCCCCCCCGGAAAAGAGGCTCGGCGGCGGCCGAGGGGCCCCGAGGTGTCCCGCCTCTGGCAAAGCCCGGAGCCCCAGCGCTGCGGGGCCTGCGGATAGGGCGCCAAGGGGAGGGGAAGAGCAGCAAGAGCTTTCGGGGCTGGGCCCTTCCCTGCGGGAGCAGGAGCCCGACGTTCGCCCCCCGGAAAAGAGGCTCGGCGGCGGCTGACGGGCCCCGAGGTGTCCCGCCTCTGGCAAAGCCCGGAGCCCCAGCGCTGCGGGGCCTGCGGATAGGGCGCCAAGGGGAGGGGAAGAGCAGCAAGAGCTTTCGGGGCTGGGCCCTTCCCTGCGGGAGCAGGAGCCCGACGTTCGCCCCCCCGGAAAAGAGGCTCGGCGGCGGCCGAGGGGCCCCGAGGTGTCCCGCCTCTGGCAAAGCCCGGAGCCCCAGCGCTGCGGGGCCTGCGGATAGGGCGCCAAGGGGAGGGGAAGAGCAGCAAGAGCTTTCGGGGCTGGGCCCTTCCCTGCGGGAGCAGGAGCCCGACGTTCGCCCCCCCGGAAAAGAGGCTCGGCGGCGGCCGAGGGGCCCCGAGGTGTCCCGCCTCTGGCAAAGCCCGGAGCCCCAGCGCTGCGGGGCCTGCGGATAGGGCGCCAAGGGGAGGGGAAGAGCAGCAAGAGCTTTCGGGGCTGGGCCCTTCCCTGCGGGAGCAGGAGCCCGACGTTCGCCCCCCCGGAAAAGAGGCTCGGCGGCGGCCGAGGGGCCCCGAGGTGTCCCGCCTCTGGCAAAGCCCGGAGCCCCAGCGCTGCGGGGCCTGCGGATAGGGCGCCAAGGGGAGGGGAAGAGCAGCAAGAGCTTTCGGGGCTGGGCCCTTCCCTGCGGGAGCAGGAGCCCGACGTTCGCCCCCCCGGAAAAGAGGCTCGGCGGCGGCCGAGGGGCCCCGAGGTGTCCCGCCTCTGGCAAAGCCCGGAGCCCCAGCGCTGCGGGGCCTGCGGATAGGGCGCCAAGGGGAGGGGAAGAGCAGCAAGAGCTTTCGGGGCTGGGCCCTTCCCTGCGGGAGCAGGAGCCCGACGTTCGCCCCCCCGGAAAAGAGGCTCGGCGGCGGCCGACGGGCCCCGAGGTGTCCCGCCTCTGGCAAAGCCCGGAGCCCCAGCGCTGCGGGGCCTGCGGATAGGGCGCCAAGGGGAGGGGAAGAGCAGCAAGAGCTTTCGGGGCTGGGCCCTTCCCTGCGGGAGCAGGAGCCCGACGTTCGCCCCCCCGGAAAAGAGGCTCGGCGGCGGCCGAGGGGCCCCGAGGTGTCCCGCCTCTGGCAAAGCCCGGAGCCCCAGCGCTGCGGGGCCTGCGGATAGGGCGCCAAGGGGAGGGGAAGAGCAGCAAGAGCTTTCGGGGCTGGGCCCTTCCCTGCGGGAGCAGTAGCCCGACGTTCGCCCCCCCGGAAAAGAGGCTCGGCGGCGGCCGACGGGCCCCGAGGTGTCCCGCCTCTGGCAAAGCCCGGAGCCCCAGCGCTGCGGGGCCTGCGGATAGGGTGCCAAGGGGAGGGGAAGAGCAGCAAGAGCTTTCGGGGCTGGGCCCTTCCCTGCGGGAGCAGGAGCCCGACGTTCGCCCCCCCGGAAAAGAGGCTCGGCGGCGGCCGAGGGGCCCCGAGGTGTCCCGCCTCTGGCAAAGCCCGGAGCCCCAGCGCTGCGGGGCCTGCGGATAGGGCGCCAAGGGGAGGGGAAGAGCAGCAAGAGCTTTCGGGGCTGGGCCCTTCCCTGCGGGAGCAGGAGCCCGACGTTCGCCCCCCCGGAAAAGAGGCTCGGCGGCGGCCGAGGGGCCCCGAGGTGTCCCGCCTCTGGCAAAGCCCGGAGCCCCAGCGCTGCGGGGCCTGCGGATAGGGCGCCAAGGGGAGGGGAAGAGCAGCAAGAGCTTTCGGGGCTGGGCCCTTCCCTGCGGGAGCAGGAGCCCGACGTTCGCCCCCCCGGAAAAGAGGCTCGGCGGCGGCCGACGGGCCCCGAGGTGTCCCGCCTCTGGCAAAGCCCGGAGCCCCAGCGCTGCGGGGCCTGCGGATAGGGCGCCAAGGGCAGGGGAAGAGCAGCAAGAGCTTTCGGGGCTGGGCCCTTCCCTTCGGGAGCAGGAGCCCGACGTTCGCCCCCCCGGAAAAGAGGCTCGGCGGCGGCCGAGGGGCCCCGAGGTGTCCCGCCTCTGGCAAAGCCCGGAGCCCCAGCGCTGCGGGGCCTGCGGATAGGGCGCCAAGGGGAGGGGAAGAGCAGCAAGAGCTTTCGGGGCTGGGCCCTTCCCTGCGGGAGCAGGAGCCCGACGTTCGCCCCCCCGGAAAAGAGGCTCGGCGGCGGCCGACGGGCCCCGAGGTGTCCCGCCTCTGGCAAAGCCCGGAGCCCCAGCGCTGCGGGGCCTGAGGATAGGGCGCCAAGGGGAGGGGAAGAGCAGCAAGAGCTTTCGGGGATGGGCCCTTTCCTGCGGAGCAGGAGCCCGACGTTCGCCCCCCCGGAAAAGAGGCTCGGCGGCGGCCGAGGGGCTCCGAGGTGTCCCGCCTCTGGCAAAGCCTGGAGCCCCAGCGCTGCGGGGCCTGCGGATAGGGCGCCAAGGGGAGGGGAAGAGCAGCAAGAGCTTTCGGGGCTGGGCCCTTCCCTGCGGGAGCAGGAGCCCGACGTTCGCCCCCCCGGAAAAGAGGCTCGGCGGCGGCCGAGGGGCCCCGAGGTGTCCCGCCTCTGGCAAAGCCCGGAGCCCCAGCGCTGCGGGGCCTGCGGATAGGGCGCCAAGGGGAGGGGAAGAGCAGCAAGAGCTTTCGGGGCTGGGCCCTTCCCTGCGGGAGCAGGAGCCCGACGTTCGCCCCCCCGGAAAAGAGGCTCGGCGGCGGCCGACGGGCCCCGAGGTGTCCCGCCTCTGGCAAAGCCCGGAGCCCCAGCGCTGCGGGGTGTGCGGATAGGGCGCCAAGGGGAGGGGAAGAGCAGCAAGAGCTTTCGGGGCTGGGCCCTTCCCTGCGGGAGCAGGAGCCCGACGTTCGCCCCCCCGGAAAAGAGGCTCGGCGGCGGCCGACGGGCCCTGAGGTGTCCCGCCTCTGGCAAAGCCCGGAGCCCCAGCGCTGCGGGGCCTGCGGATAGGGCGCCAAGGGGAGGGGAAGAGCAGCAAGAGCTTTCGGGGCTGGGCCCTTCCCTGCGGGAGCAGGAGCCCGACCTTCGCCCCCCCGGAAAAGAGGCTCGGCGGCGGCCGAGGGGCCCCGAGGTGTCCCGCCTCTGGCAAAGCCCGGAGCCCCAGCGCTGCGGGGCCTGCGGATAGGGCGCCAAGGGGAGGGGAAGAGCAGCAAGAGCTTTCGGGGCTGGGCCCTTCCCTGCGGGAGCAGTAGCCCGACGTTCGCCCCCCCGGAAAAGAGGCTCGGCGGCGGCCGACGGGCCCCGAGGTGTCCCGCCTCTGGCAAAGCCCGGAGCCCCAGCGCTGCGGGGCCTGCGGATAGGGTGCCAAGGGGAGGGGAAGAGCAGCAAGAGCTTTCGGGGCTGGGCCCTTCCCTGCGGGAGCAGGAGCCCGACGTTCGCCCCCCCGGAAAAGAGGCTCGGCGGCGGCCGAGGGGCCCCGAGGTGTCCCGCCTCTGGCAAAGCCCGGAGCCCCAGCGCTGCGGGGCCTGCGGATAGGGCGCCAAGGGGAGGGGAAGAGCAGCAAGAGCTTTCGGGGCTGGGCCCTTCCCTGCGGGAGCAGGAGCCCGACGTTCGCCCCCCCGGAAAAGAGGCTCGGCGGCGGCCGACGGGCCCCGAGGTGTCCCGCCTCTGGCAAAGCCCGGAGCCCCAGCGCTGCGGGGCCTGCGGATAGGGCGCCAAGGGGAGGGGAAGAGCAGCAAGAGCTTTCGGGGCTGGGCCCTTCCCTGCGGGAGCAGGAGCCCGACGTTCGCCCCCCCGGAAAAGAGGCTCGGCGGCGGCCGACGGGCCCCGAGGTGTCCCGCCTCTGGCAAAGCCCGGAGCCCCAGCGCTGCGGGGCCTGAGGATAGGGCGCCAAGGGGAGGGGAAGAGCAGCAAGAGCTTTCGGGGATGGGCCCTTTCCTGCGGAGCAGGAGCCCGACGTTCGCCCCCCCGGAAAAGAGGCTCGGCGGCGGCCGAGGGGCTCCGAGGTGTCCCGCCTCTGGCAAAGCCTGGAGCCCCAGCGCTGCGGGGCCTGCGGATAGGGCGCCAAGGGGAGGGGAAGAGCAGCAAGAGCTTTCGGGGCTGGGCCCTTCCCTGCGGGAGCAGGAGCCCGACGTTCGCCCCCCCGGAAAAGAGGCTCGGCGGCGGCCGAGGGGCCCCGAGGTGTCCCGCCTCTGGCAAAGCCCGGAGCCCCAGCGCTGCGGGGCCTGCGGATAGGGCGCCAAGGGGAGGGGAAGAGCAGCAAGAGCTTTCGGGGCTGGGCCCTTCCCTGCGGGAGCAGGAGCCCGACCTTCGCCCCCCCGGAAAAGAGGCTCGGCGGCGGCCGAGGGGCCCCGAGGTGTCCCGCCTCTGGCAAAGCCCGGAGCCCCAGCGCTGCGGGGCCTGCGGATAGGGCGCCAAGGGGAGGGGAAGAGCAGCAAGAGCTTTCGGGGCTGGGCCCTTCCCTGCGGGAGCAGGAGCCCGACGTTCGCCCCCCCGGAAAAGAGGCTCGGCGGCGGCCGAGGGGCCCCGAGGTGTCCCGCCTCTGGCAAAGCCCGGAGCCCCAGCGCTGCGGGGCCTGCGGATAGGGCGCCAAGGGGAGGGGAAGATCAGCAAGAGCTTTCGGGGCTGGGCCCTTCCCTGCGGGAGCAGGAGCCCGACGTTCGCCCCCCCGGAAAAGAGGCTCGGCAGCGGCCGAGGGGCCCCGAGGTGTCCCGCCTCTGGCAAAGCCCGGAGCCCCAGCGCTGCGGGGCCTGCGGATAGGGCGCCAAGGGGAGGGGAAGAGCAGCAAGAGCTTTCGGGGCTGGGCCCTTCCCTGCGGGAGCAGGAGCCCGACGTTCGCCCCCCCGGAAAAGAGGCTCGGCGGCGGCCGACGGGCCCCGAGGTGTCCCGCCTCTGGCAAAGCCCGGAGCCCCAGCGCTGCGGGGTGTGCGGATAGGGCGCCAAGGGGAGGGGAAGAGCAGCAAGAGCTTTCGGGGCTGGGCCCTTCCCTGCGGGAGCAGGAGCCCGACGTTCGCCCCCCCGGAAAAGAGGCTCGGCGGCGGCCGACGGGCCCCGAGGTGTCCCGCCTCTGGCAAAGCCCGGAGCCCCAGCGCTGCGGGGCCTGCGGATAGGGCGCCAAGGGGAGGGGAAGAGCAGCAAGAGCTTTCGGGGCTGGGCCCTTCCCTGCGGGAGCAGGAGCCCGACGTTCGCCCCCCCGGAAAAGAGGCTCGGCGGCGGCCGAGGGGCCCCGAGGTGTCCCGCCTCTGGCAAAGCCCGGAGCCCCAGCGCTGCGGGGCCTGCGGATAGGGCGCCAAGGGGAGGGGAAGAGCAGCAAGAGCTTTCGGGGCTGGGCCCTTCCCTGCGGGAGCAGGAGCCCGACGTTCGCCCCCCCGGAAAAGAGGCTCGGCGGCGGCCGACGGGCCCCGAGGTGTCCCGCCTCTGGCAAAGCCCGGAGCCCCAGCGCTGCGGGGCCTGCGGATAGGGCGCCAAGGGGAGGGGAAGAGCAGCAAGAGCTTTCGGGGCTGGGCCCTTCCCTGCGGGAGCAGGAGCCCGACGTTCGCCCCCCCGGAAAAGAGGCTCGGCGGCGGCCGACGGGCCCCGAGGTGTCCCGCCTCTGGCAAAGCCCGGAGCCCCAGCGCTGCGGGGCCTGCGGATAGGGCGCCAAGGGGAGGGGAAGAGCAGCAAGAGCTTTCGGGGCTGGGCCCTTCCCTGCGGGAGCAGGAGCCCGACGTTCGCCCCCCCGGAAAAGAGGCTCGGCGGCGGCCGACGGGCCCCGAGGTGTCCCGCCTCTGGCAAAGCCCGGAGCCCCAGCGCTGCGGGGCCTGAGGATAGGGCGCCAAGGGGAGGGGAAGAGCAGCAAGAGCTTTCGGGGATGGGCCCTTTCCTGCGGAGCAGGAGCCCGACGTTCGCCCCCCCGGAAAAGAGGCTCGGCGGCGGCCGAGGGGCTCCGAGGTGTCCCGCCTCTGGCAAAGCCTGGAGCCCCAGCGCTGCGGGGCCTGCGGATAGGGCGCCAAGGGGAGGGGAAGAGCAGCAAGAGCTTTCGGGGCTGGGCCCTTCCCTGCGGGAGCAGGAGCCCGACGTTCGCCCCCCCGGAAAAGAGGCTCGGCGGCGGCCGACGGGCCCCGAGGTGTCCCGCCTCTGGCAAAGCCTGGAGCCCCAGCGCTGCGGGGCCTGCGGATAGGGCGCCAAGGGGAGGGGAAGAGCAGCAAGAGCTTTCGGGGCTGGGCCCTTCCCTGCGGGAGCAGGAGCCCGACGTTCGCCCCCCCGGAAAAGAGGCTCGGCGGCGGCCGAGGGGCCCCGAGGTGTCCCGCCTCTGGCAAAGCCCGGAGCCCCAGCGCTGCGGGGTGTGCGGATAGGGCGCCAAGGGGAGGGGAAGAGCAGCAAGAGCTTTCGGGGCTGGGCCCTTCCCTGCGGGAGCAGGAGCCCGACCTTCGCCCCCCCGGAAAAGAGGCTCGGCGGCGGCCGACGGGCCCCGAGGTGTCCCGCCTCTGGCAAAGCCCGGAGCCCCAGCGCTGCGGGGCCTGCGGATAGGGCGCCAAGGGGAGGGGAAGAGCAGCAAGAGCTTTCGGGGCTGGGCCCTTCCCTGCGGGAGCAGGAGCCCGACGTTCGCCCCCCCGGAAAAGAGGCTCGGCGGCGGCCGACGGGCCCCGAGGTGTCCCGCCTCTGGCAAAGCCCGGAGCCCCAGCGCTGCGGGGCCTGCGGATAGGGCGCCAAGGGGAGGGGAAGAGCAGCAAGAGCTTTCGGGGCTGGGCCCTTCCCTGCGGGAGCAGGAGCCCGACGTTCGCCCCCCCGGAAAAGAGGCTCGGCGGCGGCCGAGGGGCCCCGAGGTGTCCCGCCTCTGGCAAAGCCCGGAGCCCCAGCGCTGCGGGGCCTGCGGATAGGGCGCCAAGGGGAGGGGAAGAGCAGCAAGAGCTTTCGGGGCTGGGCCCTTCCCTGCGGGAGCAGGAGCCCGACGTTCGCCCCCCCGGAAAAGAGGCTCGGCGGCGGCCGACGGGCCCCGAGGTGTCCCGCCTCTGGCAAAGCCCGGAGCCCCAGCGCTGCGGGGCCTGCGGATAGGGCGCCAAGGGGAGGGGAAGAGCAGCAAGAGCTTTCGGGGCTGGGCCCTTCCCTGCGGGAGCAGGAGCCCGACCTTCGCCCCCCCGGAAAAGAGGCTCGGCGGCGGCCGACGGGCCCCGAGGTGTCCCGCCTCTGGCAAAGCCCGGAGCCCCAGCGCTGCGGGGCCTGCGGATAGGGCGCCAAGGGGAGGGGAAGAGCAGCAAGAGCTTTCGGGGCTGGGCCCTTCCCTGCGGGAGCAGGAGCCCGACGTTCGCCCCCCCGGAAAAGAGGCTCGGCGGCGGCCGACGGGCCCCGAGGTGTCCCGCCTCTGGCAAAGCCCGGAGCCCCAGCGCTGCGGGGCCTGCGGATAGGGCGCCAAGGGGAGGGGAAGAGCAGCAAGAGCTTTCGGGGCTGGGCCCTTCCCTGCGGGAGCAGGAGCCCGACGTTCGCCCCCCCGGAAAAGAGGCTCGGCGGCGGCCGAGGGGCCCCGAGGTGTCCCGCCTCTGGCAAAGCCCGGAGCCCCAGCGCTGCGGGGCCTGCGGATAGGGCGCCAAGGGGAGGGGAAGAGCAGCAAGAGCTTTCGGGGCTGGGCCCTTCCCTGCGGGAGCAGGAGCCCGACGTTCGCCCCCCCGGAAAAGAGGCTCGGCGGCGGCCGAGGGGCCCCGAGGTGTCCCGCCTCTGGCAAAGCCCGGAGCCCCAGCGCTGCGGGGCCTGCGGATAGGGCGCCAAGGGGAGGGGAAGAGCAGCAAGAGCTTTCGGGGCTGGGCCCTTCCCTGCGGGAGCAGGAGCCCGACGTTCGCCCCCCCGGAAAAGAGGCTTGGCGGCGGCCGACGGGCCCCGAGGTGTCCCGCCTCTGGCAAAGCCCGGAGCCCCAGCGCTGCGGGGCCTGCGGATAGGGTGCCAAGGGGAGGGGAAGAGCAGCAAGAGCTTTCGGGGCTGGGCCCTTCCCTGCGGGAGCAGGAGCCCGACGTTCGCCCCCCCGGAAAAGAGGCTCGGCGGCGGCCGACGGGCCCCGAGGTGTCCCGCCTCTGGCAAAGCCCGGAGCCCCAGCGCTGCGGGGCCTGCGGATAGGGCGCCAAGGGGAGGGGAAGAGCAGCAAGAGCTTTCGGGGCTGGGCCCTTCCCTGCGGGAGCAGGAGCCCGACGTTCACCCCCCCGGAAAAGAGGCTCGGCGGCGGCCGACGGGCCCCGAGGTGTCCCGCCTCTGGCAAAGCCCGGAGCCCCAGCGCTGCGGGGCCTGCGGATAGGGTGCCAAGGGGAGGGGAAGAGCAGCAAGAGCTTTCGGGGCTGGGCCCTTCCCTGCGGGAGCAGGAGCCCGACGTTCGCCCCCCCGGAAAAGAGGCTCGGCGGCGGCCGAGGGGCCCCGAGGTGTCCCGCCTCTGGCAAAGCCCGGAGCCCCAGCGCTGCGGGGCCTGCGGATAGGGCGCCAAGGGGAGGGGAAGAGCAGCAAGAGCTTTCGGGGCTGGGCCCTTCCCTGCGGGAGCAGGAGCCCGACCTTCGCCCCCCCGGAAAAGAGGCTCGGCGGCGGCCGACGGGCCCCGAGGTGTCCCGCCTCTGGCAAAGCCCGGAGCCCCAGCGCTGCGGGGCCTGCGGATAGGGCGCCAAGGGGAGGGGAAGAGCAGCAAGAGCTTTCGGGGCTGGGCCCTTTCCTGCGGGAGCAGGAGCCCGACCTTCGCCCCCCCGGAAAAGAGGCTCGGCGGCGGCCGACGGGCCCCGAGGTGTCCCGCCTCTGGCAAAGCCCGGAGCCCCAGCGCTGCGGGGCCTGCGGATAGTGTGCCAAGGGGAGGGGAAGAGCAGCAAGAGCTTTCGGGGCTGGGCCCTTCCCTGCGGGAGCAGGAGCCCGACGTTCGCCCCCCCGGAAAAGAGGCTCGGCGGCGGCCGAGGGGCCCCGAGGTGTCCCGCCTCTGGCAAAGCCCGGAGCCCCAGCGCTGCGGGGCCTGCGGATAGGGCGCCAAGGGGAGGGGAAGAGCAGCAAGAGCTTTCGGGGCTGGGCCCTTTCCTGCGGGAGCAGGAGCCCGACCTTCGCCCCCCCGGAAAAGAGGCTCGGCGGCGGCCGACGGGCCCCGAGGTGTCCCGCCTCTGGCAAAGCCCGGAGCCCCAGCGCTGCGGGGCCTGCGGATAGTGTGCCAAGGGGAGGGGAAGAGCAGCAAGAGCTTTCGGGGCTGGGCCCTTCCCTGCGGGAGCAGGAGCCCGACGTTCGCCCCCCCGGAAAAGAGGCTCGGCGGCGGCCGAGGGGCCCCGAGGTGTCCCGCCTCTGGCAAAGCCCGGAGCCCCAGCGCTGCGGGGCCTGCGGATAGGGCGCCAAGGGGAGGGGAAGAGCAGCAAGAGCTTTCGGGGCTGGGCCCTTCCCTGCGGGAGCAGGAGCCCGACGTTCGCCCCCCCGGAAAAGAGGCTCGGCGGCGGCCGAGGGGCCCCGAGGTGTCCCGCCTCTGGCAAAGCCCGGAGCCCCAGCGCTGCGGGGCCTGCGGATAGGGCGCCAAGGGGAGGGGAAGAGCAGCAAGAGCTTTCGGGGCTGGGCCCTTCCCTGCGGGAGCAGTAGCCCGACGTTCGCCCCCCCGGAAAAGAGGCTCGGCGGCGGCCGACGGGCCCCGAGGTGTCCCGCCTCTGGCAAAACCCGGAGCCCCAGCGCTGCGGGGCCTGCGGATAGGGCGCCAAGGGGAGGGGAAGAGCAGCAAGAGCTTTCGGGGCTGGGCCCTTCCCTGCGGGAGCAGGAGCCCGACGTTCGCCCCCCCGGAAAAGAGGCTCGGCGGCGGCCGAGGGGCCCCGAGGTGTCCCGCCTCTGGCAAAGCCCGGAGCCCCAGTGCTGCGGGGCCTGCGGATAGGGCGCCAAGGGGAGGGGAAGAGCAGCAAGAGCTTTCGGGGCTGGGCCCTTCCCTGCGGGAGCAGGAGCCCGACGTTCGCCCCCCCGGAAAAGAGGCTCGGCAGCGGCCGACGGGCCCCGAGGTGTCCCGCCTCTGGCAAAGCCCGGAGCCCCAGCGCTGCGGGGCCTGCGGATAGGGCGCCAAGGGGAGGGGAAGAGCAGCAAGAGCTTTCGGGGCTGGGCCCTTCCCTGCGGGAGCAGGAGCCCGACGTTCGCCCCCCCGGAAAAGAGGCTCGGCGGCGGCCGAGGGGCCCCGAGGTGTCCCGCCTCTGGCAAAGCCCAGAGCCCCAGCGCTGCGGGGCCTGCGGATAGGGCGCCAAGGGGAGGGGAAGAGCAGCAAGAGCTTTCGGGGCTGGGCCCTTCCCTTCGGGAGCAGGAGCCCGACGTTCGCCCCCCCGGAAAAGAGGCTCGGCGGCGGCCGAGGGGCCCCGAGGTGTCCCGCCTCTGGCAAAGCCCGGAGCCCCAGCGCTGCGGGGCCTGCGGATAGGGCGCCAAGGGGAGGGGAAGAGCAGCAAGAGCTTTCGGGGCTGGGCCCTTCCCTGCGGGAGCAGGAGCCCGACGTTCGCCCCCCCGGAAAAGAGGCTCGGCGGCGGCCGAGGGGCCCCGAGGTGTCCCGCCTCTGGCAAAGCCCGGAGCCCCAGCGCTGCGGGGCCTGCGGATAGGGCGCCAAGGGGAGGGGAAGAGCAGCAAGAGCTTTCGGGGCTGGGCCCTTCCCTGCGGGAGCAGGAGCGCGACGTTCGCCCCCCCGGAAAAGAGGCTCGGCGGCGGCCGAGGGGCCCCGAGGTGTCCCGCCTCTGGCAAAGCCCGGAGCCCCAGCGCTGCGGGGCCTGCGGATAGGGCGCCAAGGGGAGGGGAAGAGCAGCAAGAGCTTTCGGGGCTGGGCCCTTCCCTGCGGGAGCAGGAGCCCGACGTTCGCCCCCCCGGAAAAGAGGCTCGGCGGCGGCCGATGGGCCCCGAGGTGTCCCGCCTCTGGCAAAGCCCGGAGCCCCAGCGCTGCGGGGCCTGCGGATAGGGCGCCAAGGGGAGGGGAAGAGCAGCAAGAGCTTTCGGGGCTGGGCCCTTCCCTGCGGGAGCAGGAGCCCGACGTTCGCCCCCCCGGAAAAGAGGCTCGGCGGCGGCCGACGGGCCCCGAGGTGTCCCGCCTCTGGCAAAGCCCGGAGCCCCAGCGCTGCGGGGCCTGCGGCTAGGGCGCCAAGGGGAGGGGAAGAGCAGCAAGAGCTTTCGGGGCTGGGCCCTTCCCTGCGGGAGCAGGAGCCCGACGTTCGCCCCCCCGGAAAAGAGGCTCGGCGGCGGCCGACGGGCCCCGAGGTGTCCCGCCTCTGGCAAAGCCCGGAGCCCCAGCGCTGCGGGGCCTGCGGATAGGGCGCCAAGGGGAGGGGAAGAGCAGCAAGAGCTTTCGGGGCTGGGCCCTTCCCTGCGGGAGCAGGAGCCCGACGTTCGCCCCCCCGGAAAAGAGGCTCGGCGGCGGCCGACGGGCCCCGAGGTGTCCCGCCTCTGGCAAAGCCCGGAGCCCCAGCGCTGCGGGGCCTGCGGATAGGGTGCCAAGGGGAGGGGAAGAGCAGCAAGAGCTTTCGGGGCTGGGCCCTTCCCTGCGGGAGCAGGAGCGCGACGTTCGCCCCCCCGGAAAAGAGGCTCGGCGGCGGCCGACGGGCCCCGAGGTGTCCCGCCTCTGGCAAAGCCCGGAGCCCCAGCGCTGCGGGGCCTGCGGATAGGGCGCCAAGGGGAGGGGAAGAGCAGCAAGAGCTTTCGGGGCTGGGCCCTTCCCTGCGGGAGCAGGAGCCCGACGTTCGCCCCCCCGGAAAAGAGGCTCGGCGGCGGCCGACGGGCCCCGAGGTGTCCCGCCTCTGGCAAAGCCCGGAGCCCCAGCGCTGCGGGGCCTGCGGATAGGGCGCCAAGGGGAGGGGAAGAGCAGCAAGAGCTTTCGGGGCTGGGCCCTTCCCTGCGGGAGCAGGAGCCCGACGTTCGCCCCCCCGGAAAAGAGGCTCGGCGGCGGCCGACGGGCCCCGAGGTGTCCCGCCTCTGGCAAAGCCCGGAGCCCCAGCGCTGCGGGGCCTGCGGATAGGGTGCCAAGGGGAGGGGAAGAGCAGCAAGAGCTTTCGGGGCTGGGCCCTTCCCTGCGGGAGCAGGAGCCCGACCTTCGCCCCCCCGGAAAAGAGGCTCGGCGGCAGCCGAGGGGCCCCGAGGTGTCCCGCCTCTGGCAAAGCCCGGAGCCCCAGCGCTGCGGGGCCTGCGGATAGGGCGCCAAGGGGAGGGGAAGAGCAGCAAGAGCTTTCGGGGCTGGGCCCTTCCCTGCGGGAGCAGGAGCCCGACGTTCGCCCCCCCGGAAAAGAGGCTCGGCGGCGGCCGAGGGGCCCCGAGGTGTCCCGCCTCTGGCAAAGCCCGGAGCCCCAGCGCTGCGGGGCCTGCGGATAGGGCGCCAAGGGGAGGGGAAGAGCAGCAAGAGCTTTCGGGGCTGGGCCCTTCCCTGCGGGAGCAGGAGCCCGACGTTCGCCCCCCCGGAAAAGAGGCTCGGCGGCGGCCGAGGGGCCCCGAGGTGTCCCGCCTCTGGCAAAGCCCGGAGCCCCAGCGCTGCGGGGCCTGCGGATAGGGCGCCAAGGGGAGGGGAAGAGCAGCAAGAGCTTTCGGGGCTGGGCCCTTCCCTGCGGGAGCAGGAGCCCGACGTTCGCCCCCCCGGAAAAGAGGCTCGGCGGCGGCCGACGGGCCCCGAGGTGTCCCGCCTCTGGCAAAGCCCGGAGCCCCAGCGCTGCGGGGCCTGCGGATAGGGCGCCAAGGGGAGGGGAAGAGCAGCAAGAGCTTTCGGGGCTGGGCCCTTCCCTGCGGGAGCAGGAGCCCGACGTTCGCCCCCCCGGAAAAGAGGCTCGGCGGCGGCCGACGGGCCCCGAGGTGTCCCGCCTCTGGCAAAGCCCGGAGCCCCAGCGCTGCGGGGCCTGCGGATAGGGCGCCAAGGGGAGGGGAAGAGCAGCAAGAGCTTTCGGGGCTGGGCCCTTCCCTGCGGGAGCAGGAGCCCGACGTTCGCCCCCCCGGAAAAGAGGCTCGGCGGCGGCCGAGGGGCCCCGAGGTGTCCCGCCTCTGGCAAAGCCCGGAGCCCCAGCGCTGCGGGGCCTGCGGATAGGGCGCCAAGGGGAGGGGAAGAGCAGCAAGAGCTTTCGGGGCTGGGCCCTTCCCTGCGGGAGCAGGAGCCCGACGTTCGCCCCCCCGGAAAAGAGGCTCGGCGGCGGCCGAGGGGCCCCGAGGTGTCCCGCCTCTGGCAAAGCCCGGAGCCCCAGCGCTGCGGGGCCTGCGGATAGGGCGCCAAGGGGAGGGGAAGAGCAGCAAGAGCTTTCGGGGCTGGGCCCTTCCCTGCGGGAGCAGGAGCCCGACGTTCGCCCCCCCGGAAAAGAGGCTCGGCAGCGGCCGACGGGCCCCGAGGTGTCCCGCCTCTGGCAAAGCCCGGAGCCCCAGCGCTGCGGGGCCTGCGGATAGGGCGCCAAGGGGAGGGGAAGAGCAGCAAGAGCTTTCGGGGCTGGGCCCTTCCCTGCGGGAGCAGGAGCCCGACGTTCGCCCCCCCGGAAAAGAGGCTCGGCGGCGGCCGAGGGGCCCCGAGGTGTCCCGCCTCTGGCAAAGCCCAGAGCCCCAGCGCTGCGGGGCCTGCGGATAGGGCGCCAAGGGGAGGGGAAGAGCAGCAAGAGCTTTCGGGGCTGGGCCCTTCCCTTCGGGAGCAGGAGCCCGACGTTCGCCCCCCCGGAAAAGAGGCTCGGCGGCGGCCGAGGGGCCCCGAGGTGTCCCGCCTCTGGCAAAGCCCGGAGCCCCAGCGCTGCGGGGCCTGCGGATAGGGCGCCAAGGGGAGGGGAAGAGCAGCAAGAGCTTTCGGGGCTGGGCCCTTCCCTGCGGGAGCAGGAGCCCGACGTTCGCCCCCCCGGAAAAGAGGCTCGGCGGCGGCCGAGGGGCCCCGAGGTGTCCCGCCTCTGGCAAAGCCCGGAGCCCCAGCGCTGCGGGGCCTGCGGATAGGGCGCCAAGGGGAGGGGAAGAGCAGCAAGAGCTTTCGGGGCTGGGCCCTTCCCTGCGGGAGCAGGAGCCCGACGTTCGCCCCCCGGAAAAGAGGCTCGGCGGCGGCCGAGGGGCCCCGAGGTGTCCCGCCTCTGGCAAAGCCCGGAGCCCCAGCGCTGCGGGGCCTGCGGATAGGGCGCCAAGGGGAGGGGAAGAGCAGCAAGAGCTTTCGGGGCTGGGCCCTTCCCTGCGGGAGCAGGAGCCCGACGTTCGCCCCCCCGGAAAAGAGGCTCGGCGGCGGCCGACGGGCCCCGAGGTGTCCCGCCTCTGGCAAAGCCCGGAGCCCCAGCGCTGCGGGGCCTGCGGATAGGGCGCCAAGGGGAGGGGAAGAGCAGCAAGAGCTTTCGGGGCTGGGCCCTTCCCTGCGGGAGCAGGAGCCCGACGTTCGCCCCCCCGGAAAAGAGGCTCGGCGGCGGCCGAGGGGCCCCGAGGTGTCCCGCCTCTGGCAAAGCCCGGAGCCCCAGCGCTGCAGGGCCTGCAGATAGGGCGCCAAGGGGAGGGAAGAGCAGCAAGAGCTTTCGGGGCTGGGCCCTTCCCTGCGGGAGCAGGAGCCCGACGTTCGCCCCCCCGGAAAAGAGGCTCGGCGGCGGCCGAGGGGCCCCGAGGTGTCCCGCCTCTGGCAAAGCCCGGAGCCCCAGCGCTGCGGGGCCTGCGGATAGGGCGCCAAGGGGAGGGGAAGAGCAGCAAGAGCTTTCGGGGCTGGGCCCTTCCCTGCGGGAGCAGGAGCCCGACGTTCGCCCCCCGGAAAAGAGGCTCGGCGGCGGCCGACGGGCCCCGAGGTGTCCCGCCTCTGGCAAAGCCCGGAGCCCCAGCGCTGCGGGGCCTGCGGATAGGGCGCCAAGGGGAGGGGAAGAGCAGCAAGAGCTTTCGGGGCTGGGCCCTTCCCTGCGGGAGCAGGAGCCCGACGTTCGCCCCCCCGGAAAAGAGGCTCGGCGGCGGCCGAGGGGCCCCGAGGTGTCCCGCCTCTGGCAAAGCCCGGAGCCCCAGCGCTGCGGGGCCTGCGGATAGGGCGCCAAGGGAGGGGAAGAGCAGCAAGAGCTTTCGGGGCTGGGCCCTTCCCTGCGGGAGCAGGAGCCCGACGTTCGCCCCCCCGGAAAAGAGGCTCGGCGGCGGCCGAGGGGCCCCGAGGTGTCCCGCCTCTGGCAAAGCCCGGAGCCCCAGCGCTGCGGGGCCTGCGGATAGGGCGCCAAGGGGAGGGGAAGAGCAGCAAGAGCTTTCGGGGCTGGGCCCTTCCCTGCGGGAGCAGGAGCCCGACGTTCGCCCCCCCGGAAAAGAGGCTCGGCGGCGGCCGAGGGGCCCCGAGGTGTCCCGCCTCTGGCAAAGCCCGGAGCCCCAGCGCTGCGGGGCCTGCGGATAGGGCGCCAAGGGGAGGGGAAGAGCAGCAAGAGCTTTCGGGGCTGGGCCCTTCCCTGCGGGAGCAGGAGCCCGACGTTCGCCCCCCCGGAAAAGAGGCTCGGCGGCGGCCGAGGGGCCCCGAGGTGTCCCGCCTCTGGCAAAGCCCGGAGCCCCAGCGCTGCGGGGCCTGCGGATAGGGCGCCAAGGGGAGGGGAAGAGCAGCAAGAGCTTTCGGGGCTGGGCCCTTCCCTGCGGGAGCAGGAGCCCGACGTTCGCCCCCCGGAAAAGAGGCTCGGCGGCGGCCGACGGGCCCCGAGGTGTCCCGCCTCTGGCAAAGCCCGGAGCCCCAGCGCTGCGGGGCCTGCGGATAGGGCGCCAAGGGGAGGGGAAGAGCAGCAAGAGCTTTCGGGGCTGGGCCCTTCCCTGCGGGAGCAGGAGCCCGACGTTCGCCCCCCCGGAAAAGAGGCTCGGCGGCGGCCGAGGGGCCCCGAGGTGTCCCGCCTCTGGCAAAGCCCGGAGCCCCAGCGCTGCGGGGCCTGCGGATAGGGCGCCAAGGGGAGGGGAAGAGCAGCAAGAGCTTTCGGGGCTGGGCCCTTCCCTGCGGGAGCAGGAGCCCGACGTTCGCCCCCCCGGAAAAGAGGCTCGGCGGCGGCCGAGGGGCCCCGAGGTGTCCCGCCTCTGGCAAAGCCCGGAGCCCCAGCGCTGCGGGGCCTGCGGATAGGGCGCCAAGGGGAGGGGAAGAGCAGCAAGAGCTTTCGGGGCTGGGCCCTTCCCTGCGGGAGCAGGAGCCCGACGTTCGCCCCCCCGGAAAAGAGGCTCGGCGGCGGCCGAGGGGCCCCGAGGTGTCCCGCCTCTGGCAAAGCCCGGAGCCCCAGCGCTGCGGGGCCTGCGGATAGGGCGCCAAGGGGAGGGGAAGAGCAGCAAGAGCTTTCGGGGCTGGGCCCTTCCCTGCGGGAGCAGGAGCCCGACGTTCGCCCCCCCGGAAAAGAGGCTCGGCGGCGGCCGAGGGGCCCCGAGGTGTCCCGCCTCTGGCAAAGCCCGGAGCCCCAGCGCTGCGGGGCCTGCGGATAGGGCGCCAAGGGGAGGGGAAGAGCAGCAAGAGCTTTCGGGGCTGGGCCCTTCCCTGCGGGAGCAGGAGCCCGACGTTCGCCCCCCCGGAAAAGAGGCTCGGCGGCGGCCGACGGGCCCCGAGGTGTCCCGCCTCTGGCAAAGCCCGGAGCCCCAGCGCTGCGGGGCCTGCGGATAGGGCGCCAAGGGGAGGGGAAGAGCAGCAAGAGCTTTCGGGGCTGGGCCCTTCCCTGCGGGAGCAGGAGCCCGACGTTCGCCCCCCCGGAAAAGAGGCTCGGCGGCGGCCGAGGGGCCCCGAGGTGTCCCGCCTCTGGCAAAGCCCGGAGCCCCAGCGCTGCGGGGCCTGCGGATAGGGCGCCAAGGGGAGGGGAAGAGCAGCAAGAGCTTTCGGGGCTGGGCCCTTCCCTGCGGGAGCAGGAGCCCGACGTTCGCCCCCCCGGAAAAGAGGCTCGGCGGCGGCCGACGGGCCCCGAGGTGTCCCGCCTCTGGCAAAGCCCGGAGCCCCAGCGCTGCGGGGCCTGCGGATAGGGCGCCAAGGGGAGGGGAAGAGCAGCAAGAGCTTTCGGGGCTGGGCCCTTCCCTGCGGGAGCAGGAGCCCGACGTTCGCCCCCCGGAAAAGAGGCTCGGCGGCGGCCGAGGGGCCCCGAGGTGTCCCGCCTCTGGCAAAGCCCGGAGCCCCAGCGCTGCGGGGCCTGCGGATAGGGCGCCAAGGGGAGGGGAAGAGCAGCAAGAGCTTTCGGGGCTGGGCCCTTCCCTGCGGGAGCAGGAGCCCGACGTTCGCCCCCCCGGAAAAGAGGCTCGGCGGCGGCCGACGGGCCCCGAGGTGTCCCGCCTCTGGCAAAGCCCGGAGCCCCAGCGCTGCGGGGCCTGCGGATAGGGCGCCAAGGGGAGGGGAAGAGCAGCAAGAGCTTTCGGGGCTGGGCCCTTCCCTGCGGGAGCAGGAGCCCGACGTTCGCCCCCCCGGAAAAGAGGCTCGGCGGCGGCCGAGGGGCCCCGAGGTGTCCCGCCTCTGGCAAAGCCCGGAGCCCCAGCGCTGCGGGGCCTGCGGATAGGGCGCCAAGGGGAGGGGAAGAGCAGCAAGAGCTTTCGGGGCTGGGCCCTTCCCTGCGGGAGCAGGAGCCCGACGTTCGCCCCCCGGAAAAGAGGCTCGGCGGCGGCCGAGGGGCCCCGAGGTGTCCCGCCTCTGGCAAAGCCCGGAGCCCCAGCGCTGCGGGGCCTGCGGATAGGGCGCCAAGGGGAGGGGAAGAGCAGCAAGAGCTTTCGGGGCTGGGCCCTTCCCTGCGGGAGCAGGAGCCCGACGTTCGCCCCCCCGGAAAAGAGGCTCGGCGGCGGCCGAGGGGCCCCGAGGTGTCCCGCCTCTGGCAAAGCCCGGAGCCCCAGCGCTGCGGGGCCTGCGGATAGGGCGCCAAGGGGAGGGGAAGAGCAGCAAGAGCTTTCGGGGCTGGGCCCTTCCCTGCGGGAGCAGGAGCCCGACGTTCGCCCCCCCGGAAAAGAGGCTCGGCGGCGGCCGACGGGCCCCGAGGTGTCCCGCCTCTGGCAAAGCCCGGAGCCCCAGCGCTGCGGGGCCTGCGGATTAGGGCGCCAAGGGGAGGGGAAGAGCAGCAAGAGCTTTCGGGGCTGGGCCCTTCCCTGCGGGAGCAGGAGCCCGACGTTCGCCCCCCCGGAAAAGAGGCTCGGCGGCGGCCGAGGGGCCCCGAGGTGTCCCGCCTCTGGCAAAGCCCGGAGCCCCAGCGCTGCGGGGCCTGCGGATAGGGCGCCAAGGGGAGGGGAAGAGCAGCAAGAGCTTTCGGGGCTGGGCCCTTCCCTGCGGGAGCAGGAGCCCGACGTTCGCCCCCCCGGAAAAGAGGCTCGGCGGCGGCCGAGGGGCCCCGAGGTGTCCCGCCTCTGGCAAAGCCCGGAGCCCCAGCGCTGCGGGGCCTGCGGATAGGGCGCCAAGGGGAGGGGAAGAGCAGCAAGAGCTTTCGGGGCTGGGCCCTTCCCTGCGGGAGCAGGAGCCCGACGTTCGCCCCCCCGGAAAAGAGGCTCGGCGGCGGCCGAGGGGCCCCGAGGTGTCCCGCCTCTGGCAAAGCCCGGAGCCCCAGCGCTGCGGGGCCTGCGGATAGGGCGCCAAGGGGAGGGGAAGAGCAGCAAGAGCTTTCGGGGCTGGGCCCTTCCCTGCGGGAGCAGGAGCCCGACGTTCGCCCCCCCGGAAAAGAGGCTCGGCGGCGGCCGAGGGGCCCGAGGTGTCCCGCCTCTGGCAAAGCCCGGAGCCCCAGCGCTGCGGGGCCTGCGGATAGGGCGCCAAGGGGAGGGGAAGAGCAGCAAGAGCTTTCGGGGCTGGGCCCTTCCCTGCGGGAGCAGGAGCCCGACGTTCGCCCCCCCGGAAAAGAGGCTCGCGGCGGCCGAGGGGCCCCGAGGTGTCCCGCCTCTGGCAAAGCCCGGAGCCCCAGCGCTGCGGGGCCTGCGGATAGGGCGCCAAGGGGAGGGGAAGAGCAGCAAGAGCTTTCGGGGCTGGGCCCTTCCCTGCGGGAGCAGGAGCCCGACGTTCGCCCCCCGGAAAAGAGGCTCGGCGGCGGCCGAGGGGCCCCGAGGTGTCCCGCCTCTGGCAAAGCCCGGAGCCCCAGCGCTGCGGGGCCTGCGGATAGGGCGCCAAGGGGAGGGGAAGAGCAGCAAGAGCTTTCGGGGCTGGGCCCTTCCCTGCGGGAGCAGGAGCCCGACGTTCGCCCCCCCGGAAAAGAGGCTCGGCGGCGGCCGACGGGCCCCGAGGTGTCCCGCCTCTGGCAAAGCCCGGAGCCCCAGCGCTGCGGGGCCTGCGGATAGGGCGCCAAGGGGAGGGGAAGAGCAGCAAGAGCTTTCGGGGCTGGGCCCTTCCCTGCGGGAGCAGGAGCCCGACGTTCGCCCCCCCGGAAAAGAGGCTCGGCGGCGGCCGACGGGCCCCGAGGTGTCCCGCCTCTGGCAAAGCCCGGAGCCCCAGCGCTGCGGGGCCTGCGGATAGGGCGCCAAGGGGAGGGGAAGAGCAGCAAGAGCTTTCGGGGCTGGGCCCTTCCCTGCGGGAGCAGGAGCCCGACGTTCGCCCCCCCGGAAAAGAGGCTCGGCGGCGGCCGAGGGGCCCCGAGGTGTCCCGCCTCTGGCAAAGCCCGGAGCCCCAGCGCTGCAGGGCCTGCGGATAGGGCGCCAAGGGGAGGGGAAGAGCAGCAAGAGCTTTCGGGGCTGGGCCCTTCCCTGCGGGAGCAGGAGCCCGACGTTCGCCCCCCCGGAAAAGAGGCTCGGCGGCGGCCGAGGGGCCCCGAGGTGTCCCGCCTCTGGCAAAGCCCGGAGCCCCAGCGCTGCGGGGGCCTGCGGATAGGGCGCCAAGGGGAGGGGAAGAGCAGCAAGAGCTTTCGGGGCTGGGCCCTTCCCTGCGGGAGCAGGAGCCCGACGTTCGCCCCCCCGGAAAAGAGGCTCGGCGGCGGCCGACGGGCCCCGAGGTGTCCCGCCTCTGGCAAAGCCCGGAGCCCCAGCGCTGCGGGGCCTGCGGATAGGGCGCCAAGGGGAGGGGAAGAGCAGCAAGAGCTTTCGGGGCTGGGCCCTTCCCTGCGGGAGCAGGAGCCCGACGTTCGCCCCCCCGGAAAAGAGGCTCGGCGGCGGCCGAGGGGCCCCGAGGTGTCCCGCCTCTGGCAAAGCCCGGAGCCCCAGCGCTGCGGGGCCTGCGGATAGGGCGACAAGGGGAGGGGAAGAGCAGCAAGAGCTTTCGGGGCTGGGCCCTTCCCTGCGGGAGCAGGAGCCCGACGTTCGCCCCCCCGGAAAAGAGGCTCGGCGGCGGCCGAGGGGCCCCGAGGTGTCCCGCCTCTGGCAAAGCCCGGAGCCCCAGCGCTGCGGGGCCTGCGGATAGGGCGCCAAGGGGAGGGGAAGAGCAGCAAGAGCTTTCGGGGCTGGGCCCTTCCCTGCGGGAGCAGGAGCCCGACGTTCGCCCCCCCGGAAAAGAGGCTCGGCGGCGGCCGACGGGCCCCGAGGTGTCCCGCCTCTGGCAAAGCCCGGAGCCCCAGCGCTGCGGGGCCTGCGGATAGGGCGCCAAGGGGAGGGGAAGAGCAGCAAGAGCTTTCGGGGCTGGGCCCTTCCCTGCGGGAGCAGGAGCCCGACGTTCGCCCCCCCGGAAAAGAGGCTCGGCGGCGGCCGACGGGCCCCGAGGTGTCCCGCCTCTGGCAAAGCCCGGAGCCCCAGCGCTGCGGGGCCTGCGGATAGGGCGCCAAGGGGAGGGGAAGAGCAGCAAGAGCTTTCGGGGCTGGGCCCTTCCCTGCGGGAGCAGGAGCCCGACGTTCGCCCCCCCGGAAAAGAGGCTCGGCGGCGGCCGAGGGGCCCCGAGGTGTCCCGCCTCTGGCAAAGCCCGGAGCCCCAGCGCTGCGGGGCCTGCGGATAGGGCGCCAAGGGGAGGGGAAGAGCAGCAAGAGCTTTCGGGGCTGGGCCCTCCCCTGCGGGAGCAGGAGCCCGACGTTCGCCCCCCCGGAAAAGAGGCTTGGCGGCGGCCGACGGGCCCCGAGGTGTCCCGCCTCTGGCAAAGCCCGGAGCCCCAGCGCTGCGGGGCCTGCGGATAGGGCGCCAAGGGGAGGGGAAGAGCAGCAAGAGCTTTCGGGGCTGGGCCCTTCCCTGCGGGAGCAGGAGCCCGACGTTCGCCCCCCCGGAAAAGAGGCTCGGCGGCCGCCGAGGGGCCCCGAGGTGTCCCGCCTCTGGCAAAGCCCGGAGCCCCAGCGCTGCGGGGCCTGCGGATAGGGCGCCAAGGGGAGGGGAAGAGCAGCAAGAGCTTTCGGGGCTGGGCCCTTCCCTGCGGGAGCAGGAGCCCGACGTTCGCCCCCCCGGAAAAGAGGCTCGGCGGCGGCCGACGGGCCCCGAGGTGTCCCGCCTCTGGCAAAGCCCGGAGCCCCAGCGCTGCGGGGCCTGCGGATAGGGCGCCAAGGGGAGGGGAAGAGCAGCAAGAGCTTTCGGGGCTGGGCCCTTCCCTGCGGGAGCAGGAGCCCGACGTTCGCCCCCCCGGAAAAGAGGCTCGGCGGCGGCCGAGGGGCCCCGAGGTGTCCCGCCTCTGGCAAAGCCCGGAGCCCCAGCGCTGCGGGGCCTGCGGATAGGGCGCCAAGGGGAGGGGAAGAGCAGCAAGAGCTTTCGGGGCTGGGCCCTTCCCTGCGGGAGCAGGAGCCCGACGTTCGCCCCCCCGGAAAAGAGGCTCGGCGGCGGCCGACGGGCCCCGAGGTGTCCCGCCTCTGGCAAAGCCCGGAGCCCCAGCGCTGCGGGGCCTGCGGATAGGGCGCCAAGGGGAGGGGAAGAGCAGCAAGAGCTTTCGGGGCTGGGCCCTTCCCTGCGGGAGCAGGAGCCCGACGTTCGCCCCCCCGGAAAAGAGGCTCGGCGGCGGCCGAGGGGCCCCGAGGTGTCCCGCCTCTGGCAAAGCCCGGAGCCCCAGCGCTGCGGGGCCTGCGGATAGGGCGCCAAGGGGAGGGGAAGAGCAGCAAGAGCTTTCGGGGCTGGGCTCTTCCCTGCGGGAGCAGGAGCCCGACGTTCGCCCCCCCGGAAAAGAGGCTCGGCGGCGGCCGAGGGGCCCCGAGGTGTCCCGCCTCTGGCAAAGCCCGGAGCCCCAGCGCTGCGGGGCCTGCGGATAGGGCGCCAAGGGGAGGGGAAGAGCAGCAAGAGCTTTCGGGGCTGGGCCCTTCCCTGCGAGAGCAGGAGCCCGACGTTCGCCCCCCCGGAAAAGAGGCTCGGCGGCGGCCGAGGGGCCCCGAGGTGTCCCGCCTCTGGCAAAGCCCGGAGCCCCAGCGCTGCGGGGCCTGCGGATAGGGCGCCAAGGGGAGGGGAAGAGCAGCAAGAGCTTTCGGGGCTGGGCCCTTCCCTGCGGGAGCAGGAGCCCGACGTTCGCCCCCCCGGAAAAGAGGCTCGGCGGCGGCCGAGGGGCCCCGAGGTGTCCCGCCTCTGGCAAAGCCCGGAGCCCCAGCGCTGCGGGGCCTGCGGATAGGGCGCCAAGGGGAGGGGAAGAGCAGCAAGAGCTTTCGGGGCTGGGCCCTTCCCTGCGGGAGCAGGAGCCCGACGTTCGCCCCCCCGGAAAAGAGGCTCGGCGGCGGCCGAGGGGCCCCGAGGTGTCCCGCCTCTGGCAAAGCCTGGAGCCCCAGCGCTGCGGGGCCTGCGGATAGGGCGCCAAGGGGAGGGGAAGAGCAGCAAGAGCTTTCGGGGCTGGGCCCTTCCCTGCGGGAGCAGGAGCCCGACGTTCTCCCCCCCGGAAAAGAGGCTCGGCGGCGGCCGACGGGCCCCGAGGTGTCCCGCCTCTGGCAAAGCCCGGAGCCCCAGCGCTGCGGGGCCTGCGGATAGGGCGCCAAGGGGAGGGGAAGAGCAGCAAGAGCTTTCGGGGCTGGGCCCTTCCCTGCGGGAGCAGGAGCCCGACGTTCGCCCCCCCGGAAAAGAGGCTCGGCGGCGGCCGAGGGGCCCCGAGGTGTCCCGCCTCTGGCAAAGCCCGGAGCCCCAGCGCTGCGGGGCCTGCGGATAGGGCGCCAAGGGGAGGGGAAGAGCAGCAAGAGCTTTCGGGGCTGGGCCCTTCCCTGCGGGAGCAGGAGCCCGACGTTCGCCCCCCCGGAAAAGAGGCTCGGCGGCGGCCGACGGGCCCCGAGGTGTCCCGCCTCTGGCAAAGCCCGGAGCCCCAGCGCTGCGGGGCCTGCGGATAGGGCGCCAAGGGGAGGGGAAGAGCAGCAAGAGCTTTCGGGGCTGGGCCCTTCCCTGCGGGAGCAGGAGCCCGACGTTCGCCCCCCCGGAAAAGAGGCTCGGCGGCGGCCGACGGGCCCCGAGGTGTCCCGCCTCTGGCAAAGCCCGGAGCCCCAGCGCTGCGGGGCCTGCGGATAGGGCGCCAAGGGGAGGGGAAGAGCAGCAAGAGCTTTCGGGGCTGGGCCCTTCCCTGCGGGAGCAGGAGCCCGACGTTCGCCCCCCCGGAAAAGAGGCTCGGCGGCGGCCGAGGGGCCCCGAGGTGTCCCGCCTCTGGCAAAGCCCGGAGCCCCAGCGCTGCGGGGCCTGCGGATAGGGCGCCAAGGGGAGGGGAAGAGCAGCAAGAGCTTTCGGGGCTGGGCCCTTCCCTGCGGGAGCAGGAGCCCGACGTTCGCCCCCCCGGAAAAGAGGCTCGGCGGCGGCCGAGGGGCCCTGAGGTGTCCCGCCTCTGGCAAAGCCCGGAGCCCCAGCGCTGCGGGGCCTGCGGATAGGGCGCCAAGGGGAGGGGAAGAGCAGCAAGAGCTTTCGGGGCTGGGCCCTTCCCTGCGGGAGCAGGAGCCCGACGTTCGCCCCCCCGGAAAAGAGGCTCGGCGGCGGCCGAGGGGCCCCGAGGTGTCCCGCCTCTGGCAAAGCCCGGAGCCCCAGCGCTGCGGGGCCTGCGGATAGGGCGCCAAGGGGAGGGGAAGAGCAGCAAGAGCTTTCGGGGCTGGGCCCTTCCCTGCGGGAGCAGGAGCCCGACGTTCGCCCCCCCGGAAAAGAGGCTCGGCGGCGGCCGACGGGCCCCGAGGTGTCCCGCCTCTGGCAAAGCCCGGAGCCCCAGCGCTGCGGGGCCTGCGGATAGGGCGCCAAGGGGAGGGGAAGAGCAGCAAGAGCTTTCGGGGCTGGGCCCTTCCCTGCGGGAGCAGGAGCCCGACGTTCGCCGCCCCGGAAAAGAGGCTCGGCGGCGGCCGAGGGGCCCCGAGGTGTCCCGCCTCTGGCAAAGCCCGGAGCCCCAGCGCTGCGGGGCCTGCGGATAGGGCGCCAAGGGCAGGGGAAGAGCAGCAAGAGCTTTCGGGGCTGGGCCCTTCCCTGCGGGAGCAGGAGCCCGACGTTCGCCCCCCCGGAAAAGAGGCTCGGCGGCGGCCGACGGGCCCCGAGGTGTCCCGCCTCTGGCAAAGCCCGGAGCCCCAGCGCTGCGGGGCCTGCGGATAGGGCACCAAGGGCAGGGGAAGAGCAGCAAGAGCTTTCGGGGCTGGGCCCTTCCCTGCGAGAGCAGGAGCCCGACGTTCGCCCCCCCGGAAAAGAGGCTCGGCGGCGGCCGAGGGGCCCCGAGGTGTCCCGCCTCTGGCAAAGCCCGGAGCCCCAGTGCTGCGGGGCCTGTGGATAGGGCACCAAGGGGAGGGGAAGAGCAGCAAGAGCTTTCGGGGCTGGGCCCTTCCCTGCGGGAGCAGGAGCCCGACGTTCGCCCCCCCGGAAAAGAGGCTCGGCGGCGGCCGACGGGCCCCGAGGTGTCCCGCCTCTGGCAAAGCCCGGAGCCCCAGCGCTGCGGGGCCTGCGGATAGGGCGCCAAGGGGAGGGGAAGAGCAGCAAGAGCTTTCGGGGCTGGGCCCTTCCCTGCGGGAGCAGGAGCCCGACGTTCGCCCCCCCGGAAAAGAGGCTCGGCGGCGGCCGAGGGGCCCCGAGGTGTCCCGCCTCTGGCAAAGCCTGGAGCCCCAGCGCTGCGGGGCCTGCGGATAGGGCGCCAAGGGGAGGGGAAGAGCAGCAAGAGCTTTCGGGGCTGGGCCCTTCCCTGCGGGAGCAGGAGCCCGACGTTCGCCCCCCCGGAAAAGAGGCTCGGCGGCGGCCGACGGGCCCCGAGGTGTCCCGCCTCTGGCAAAGCCCGGAGCCCCAGCGCTGCGGGGCCTGCGGATAGGGCGCCAAGGGGAGGGGAAGAGCAGCAAGAGCTTTCGGGGCTGGGCCCTTCCCTGCGGGAGCAGGAGCCCGACGTTCGCCCCCCCGGAAAAGAGGCTCGGCGGCGGCCGAGGGGCCCCGAGGTGTCCCGCCTCTGGCAAAGCCTGGAGCCCCAGCGCTGCGGGGCCTGCGGATAGGGCGCCAAGGGGAGGGGAAGAGCAGCAAGAGCTTTCGGGGCTGGGCCCTTCCCTGCGGGAGCAGGAGCCCGACGTTCGCCCCCCCGGAAAAGAGGCGCGGCGGCGGCCGAGGGGCCCCGAGGTGTCCCGCCTCTGGCAAAGCCCGGAGCCCCAGCGCTGCGGGGCCTGCGGATAGGGCGCCAAGGGGAGGGGAAGAGCAGCAAGAGCTTTCGGGGCTGGGCCCTTCCCTGCGGGAGCAGGAGCCCGACGTTCGCCCCCCCGGAAAAGAGGCTCGGCGGCGGCCGACGGGCCCCGAGGTGTCCCGCCTCTGGCAAAGCCCGGAGCCCCAGCGCTGCGGGGCCTGCGGATAGGGCGCCAAGGGGAGGGGAAGAGCAGCAAGAGCTTTCGGGGCTGGGCCCTTCCCTGCGGGAGCAGGAGCCCGACGTTCGCCCCCCCGGAAAAGAGGCTCGGCGGCGGCCGAGGGGCCCCGAGGTGTCCCGCCTCTGGCAAAGCCCGGAGCCCCAGCGCTGCGGGGCCTGCGGATAGGGCGCCAAGGGCAGGGGAAGAGCAGCAAGAGCTTTCGGGGCTGGGCCCTTCCCTGCGGGAGCAGGAGCCCGACGTTCTCCCCCCCGGAAAAGAGGCTCGGCGGCGGCCGACGGGCCCCGAGGTGTCCCGCCTCTGGCAAAGCCCGGAGCCCCAGCGCTGCGGGGCCTGCGGATAGGGCGCCAAGGGCAGGGGAAGAGCAGCAAGAGCTTTCGGGGCTGGGCCCTTCCCTGCGGGAGCAGGAGCCCGACGTTCGCCCCCCCGGAAAAGAGGCTCGGCGGCGGCCGAGGGGCCCCGAGGTGTCCCGCCTCTGGCAAAGCCCGGAGCCCCAGCGCTGCGGGGCCTGCGGATAGGGCGCCAAGGGGAGGGGAAGAGCAGCAAGAGCTTTCGGGGCTGGGCCCTTCCCTGCGGGAGCAGGAGCCCGACGTTCGCCCCCCCGGAAAAGAGGCTCGGCGGCGGCCGACGGGCCCCGAGGTGTCCCGCCTCTGGCAAAGCCCGGAGCCCCAGCGCTGCGGGGCCTGCGGATAGGGCGCCAAGGGGAGGGGAAGAGCAGCAAGAGCTTTCGGGGCTGGGCCCTTCCCTGCGGGAGCAGGAGCCCGACGTTCGCCCCCCCGGAAAAGAGGCTCGGCGGCGGCCGAGGGGCCCCGAGGTGTCCCGCCTCTGGCAAAGCCTGGAGCCCCAGCGCTGCGGGGCCTGTGGATAGGGCGCCAAGGGGAGGGGAAGAGCAGCAAGAGCTTTCGGGGCTGGGCCCTTCCCTGCGGGAGCAGGAGCCCGACGTTCGCCCCCCCGGAAAAGAGGCGCGGCGGCGGCCGAGGGGCCCCGAGGTGTCCCGCCTCTGGCAAAGCCCGGAGCCCCAGCGCTGCGGGGCCTGCGGATAGGGCGCCAAGGGGAGGGGAAGAGCAGCAAGAGCTTTCGGGGCTGGGCCCTTCCCTGCGGGAGCAGGAGCCCGACGTTCGCCCCCCCGGAAAAGAGGCTCGGCGGCGGCCGACGGGCCCCGAGGTGTCCCGCCTCTGGCAAAGCCCGGAGCCCCAGCGCTGCGGGGCCTGCGGATAGGGCGCCAAGGGGAGGGGAAGAGCAGCAAGAGCTTTCGGGGCTGGGCCCTTCCCTGCGGGAGCAGGAGCCCGACGTTCGCCCCCCCGGAAAAGAGGCTCGGCGGCGGCCGAGGGGCCCCGAGGTGTCCCGCCTCTGGCAAAGCCCGGAGCCCCAGCGCTGCGGGGCCTGCGGATAGGGCGCCAAGGGCAGGGGAAGAGCAGCAAGAGCTTTCGGGGCTGGGCCCTTCCCTGCGGGAGCAGGAGCCCGACGTTCGCCCCCCCGGAAAAGAGGCTCGGCGGCGGCCGAGGGGCCCCGAGGTGTCCCGCCTCTGGCAAAGCCCGGAGCCCCAGCGCTGCGGGGCCTGCGGATAGGGCGCCAAGGGCAGGGGAAGAGCAGCAAGAGCTTTCGGGGCTGGGCCCTTCCCTGCGGGAGCAGGAGCCCGACGTTCGCCCCCCCGGAAAAGAGGCTCGGCGGCGGCCGAGGGGCCCCGAGGTGTCCCGCCTCTGGCAAAGCCCGGAGCCCCAGCGCTGCGGGGCCTGTGGATAGGGCACCAAGGGGAGGGGAAGAGCAGCAAGAGCTTTCGGGGCTGGGCCCTTCCCTGCGGGAGCAGGAGCCCGACGTTCGCCCCCCCGGAAAAGAGGCTCGGCGGCGGCCGACGGGCCCCGAGGTGTCCCGCCTCTGGCAAAGCCCGGAGCCCCAGCGCTGCGGGGCCTGCGGATAGGGCGCCAAGGGGAGGGGAAGAGCAGCAAGAGCTTTCGGGGCTGGGCCCTTCCCTGCGGGAGCAGGAGCCCGACGTTCGCCCCCCCGGAAAAGAGGCTCGGCGGCGGCCGATGGGCCCCGAGGTGTCCCGCCTCTGGCAAAGCCCGGAGCCCCAGCGCTGCGGGGCCTGCGGATAGGGCGCCAAGGGGAGGGGAAGAGCAGCAAGAGCTTTCGGGGCTGGGCTCTTCCCTGCGGGAGCAGGAGCCCGACGTTCGCCCCGCCGGAAAAGAGGCTCGGCGGCGGCCGACGGGCCCCGAGGTGTCCCGCCTCTGGCAAAGCCCGGAGCCCCAGCGCTGCGGGGCCTGCGGATAGGGCGCCAAGGGGAGGGGAAGAGCAGCAAGAGCTTTCGGGGCTGGGCCCTTCCCTGCGGGAGCAGGAGCCCGACGTTCGCCCCCCCGGAAAAGAGGCTCGGCGGCGGCCGAGGGGCCCCGAGGTGTCCCGCCTCTGGCAAAGCCCGGAGCCCCAGCGCTGCGGGGCCTGCGGATAGGGCGCCAAGGGGAGGGGAAGAGCAGCAAGAGCTTTCGGGGCTGGGCCCTTCCCTGCGAGAGCAGGAGCCCGACGTTCGCCCCCCCGGAAAAGAGGCTCGGCGGCGGCCGAGGGGCCCCGAGGTGTCCCGCCTCTGGCAAAGCCCGGAGCCCCAGCGCTGCGGGGCCTGCGGATAGGGCGCCAAGGGGAGGGGAAGAGCAGCAAGAGCTTTCGGGGCTGGGCCCTTCCCTGCGGGAGCAGGAGCCCGACGTTCGCCCCCCCGGAAAAGAGGCTCGGCGGCGGCCGAGGGGCCCCGAGGTGTCCCGCCTCTGGCAAAGCCCGGAGCCCCAGCGCTGCGGGGCCTGCGGATAGGGCGCCAAGGGGAGGGGAAGAGCAGCAAGAGCTTTCGGGGCTGGGCCCTTCCCTGCGGGAGCAGGAGCCCGACGTTCGCCCCCCCGGAAAAGAGGCTCGGCGGCGGCCGAGGGGCCCCGAGGTGTCCCGCCTCTGGCAAAGCCCGGAGCCCCAGCGCTGCGGGGCCTGCGGATAGGGCGCCAAGGGGAGGGGAAGAGCAGCAAGAGCTTTCGGGGCTGGGCCCTTCCCTGCGGGAGCAGGAGCCCGACGTTCTCCCCCCCGGAAAAGAGGCTCGGCGGCGGCCGACGGGCCCCGAGGTGTCCCGCCTCTGGCAAAGCCCGGAGCCCCAGCGCTGCGGGGCCTGCGGATAGGGCGCCAAGGGGAGGGGAAGAGCAGCAAGAGCTTTCGGGGCTGGGCCCTTCCCTGCGGGAGCAGGAGCCCGACGTTCGCCCCCCCGGAAAAGAGGCTCGGCGGCGGCCGACGGGCCCCGAGGTGTCCCGCCTCTGGCAAAGCCCGGAGCCCCAGCGCTGCGGGGCCTGCGGATAGGGCGCCAAGGGGAGGGGAAGAGCAGCAAGAGCTTTCGGGGCTGGGCCCTTCCCTGCGGGAGCAGGAGCCCGACGTTCGCCCCCCCGGAAAAGAGGCTCGGCGGCGGCCGACGGGCCCCGAGGTGTCCCGCCTCTGGCAAAGCCCGGAGCCCCAGCGCTGCGGGGCCTGCGGATAGGGCGCCAAGGGGAGGGGAAGAGCAGCAAGAGCTTTCGGGGCTGGGCCCTTCCCTGCGGGAGCAGGAGCCCGACGTTCGCCCCCCCGGAAAAGAGGCTCGGCGGCGGCCGACGGGCCCCGAGGTGTCCCGCCTCTGGCAAAGCCCGGAGCCCCAGCGCTGCGGGGCCTGCGGATAGGGCGCCAAGGGGAGGGGAAGAGCAGCAAGAGCTTTCGGGGCTGGGCCCTTCCCTGCGGGAGCAGGAGCCCGACGTTCGCCCCCCCGGAAAAGAGGCTCGGCGGCGGCCGAGGGGCCCCGAGGTGTCCCGCCTCTGGCAAAGCCCGGAGCCCCAGCGCTGCGGGGCCTGCGGATAGGGCGCCAAGGGGAGGGGAAGAGCAGCAAGAGCTTTCGGGGCTGGGCCCTTCCCTGCGGGAGCAGGAGCCCGACGTTCGCCCCCCCGGAAAAGAGGCTCGGCGGCGGCCGAGGGGCCCCGAGGTGTCCCGCCTCTGGCAAAGCCCGGAGCCCCAGCGCTGCGGGGCCTGCGGATAGGGCGCCAAGGGGAGGGGAAGAGCAGCAAGAGCTTTCGGGGCTGGGCCCTTCCCTGCGGGAGCAGGAGCCCGACGTTCGCCCCCCCGGTAAAGAGGCTCGGCGGCGGCCGAGGGGCCCCGAGGTGTCCCGCCTCTGGCAAAGCCCGGAGCCCCAGCGCTGCGGGGCCTGCGGATAGGGCGCCAAGGGGAGGGGAAGAGCAGCAAGAGCTTTCGGGGCTGGGCCCTTCCCTGCGGGAGCAGGAGCCCGACGTTCGCCCCCCCGGAAAAGAGGCTCGGCGGCGGCCGAGGGGCCCCGAGGTGTCCCGCCTCTGGCAAAGCCCGGAGCCCCAGCGCTGCGGGGCCTGCGGATAGGGCGCCAAGGGGAGGGGAAGAGCAGCAAGAGCTTTCGGGGCTGGGCCCTTCCCTGCGGGAGCAGGAGCCCGACGTTCGCCCCCCCGGAAAAGAGGCTCGGCGGCGGCCGAGGGGCCCCGAGGTGTCCCGCCTCTGGCAAAGCCCGGAGCCCCAGCGCTGCGGGGCCTGCGGATAGGGCGCCAAGGGGAGGGGAAGAGCAGCAAGAGCTTTCGGGGCTGGGCCCTTCCCTGCGGGAGCAGGAGCCCGACGTTCGCCCCCCCGGAAAAGAGGCTCGGCGGCGGCCGAGGGGCCCCGAGGTGTCCCGCCTCTGGCAAAGCCCGGAGCCCCAGCGCTGCGGGGCCTGCGGATAGGGCGCCAAGGGGAGGGGAAGAGCAGCAAGAGCTTTCGGGGCTGGGCCCTTCCCTGCGGGAGCAGGAGCCCGACGTTCGCCCCCCCGGAAAAGAGGCTCGGCGGCGGCCGAGGGGCCCCGAGGTGTCCCGCCTCTGGCAAAGCCCGGAGCCCCAGCGCTGCGGGGCCTGCGGATAGGGCGCCAAGGGGAGGGGAAGAGCAGCAAGAGCTTTCGGGGCTGGGCCCTTCCCTTCGAGAGCAGGAGCCCGACGTTCGCCCCCCCGGAAAAGAGGCTCGGCGGCGGCCGACGGGCCCCGAGGTGTCCCGCCTCTGGCAAAGCCCGGAGCCCCAGCGCTGCGGGGCCTGCGGATAGGGCGCCAAGGGGAGGGGAAGAGCAGCAAGAGCTTTCGGGGCTGGGCCCTTCCCTGCGAGAGCAAGAGCCCGACGTTCTCCCCCCCGGAAAAGAGGCTCGGCGGCGGCCGACGGGCCCCGAGGTGTCCCGCCTCTGGCAAAGCCCGGAGCCCCAGCGCTGCGGGGCCTGCGGATAGGGCGCCAAGGGGAGGGGAAGAGCAGCAAGAGCTTTCGGGGCTGGGCCCTTCCCTGCGGGAGCAGGAGCCCGACGTTCGCCCCCCCGGAAAAGAGGCGCGGCGGCGGCCGAGGGGCCCCGAGGTGTCCCGCCTCTGGCAAAGCCCGGAGCCCCAGCGCTGCGGGGCCTGCGGATAGGGCGCCAAGGGGAGGGGAAGAGCAGCAAGAGCTTTCGGGGCTGGGCCCTTCCCTGCGGGAGCAGGAGCCCGACGTTCGCCCCCCCGGAAAAGAGGCTCGGCGGCGGCCGACGGGCCCCGAGGTGTCCCGCCTCTGGCAAAGCCCGGAGCCCCAGCGCTGCGGGGCCTGCGGATAGGGCGCCAAGGGGAGGGGAAGAGCAGCAAGAGCTTTCGGGGCTGGGCCCTTCCCTGCGGGAGCAGGAGCCCGACGTTCGCCCCCCCGGAAAAGAGGCTCGGCGGCGGCCGACGGGCCCCGAGGTGTCCCGCCTCTGGCAAAGCCCGGAGCCCCAGCGCTGCGGGGCCTGCGGATAGGGCGCCAAGGGGAGGGGAAGAGCAGCAAGAGCTTTCGGGGCTGGGCCCTTCCCTGCGGGAGCAGGAGCCCGACGTTCGCCCCCCCGGAAAAGAGGCTCGGCGGCGGCCGACGGGCCCCGAGGTGTCCCGCCTCTGGCAAAGCCCGGAGCCCCAGCGCTGCGGGGCCTGCGGATAGGGCGCCAAGGGGAGGGGAAGAGCAGCAAGAGCTTTCGGGGCTGGGCCCTTCCCTGCGGGAGCAGGAGCCCGACGTTCGCCCCCCCGGAAAAGAGGCTCGGCGGCGGCCGACGGGCCCCGAGGTGTCCCGCCTCTGGCAAAGCCCGGAGCCCCAGCGCTGCGGGGCCTGCGGATAGGGCGCCAAGGGGAGGGGAAGAGCAGCAAGAGCTTTCGGGGCTGGGCCCTTCCCTGCGGGAGCAGGAGCCCGACGTTCGCCCCCCCGGAAAAGAGGCTCGGCGGCGGCCGAGGGGCCCCGAGGTGTCCCGCCTCTGGCAAAGCCTGGAGCCCCAGCGCTGCGGGGCCTGTGGATAGGGCGCCAAGGGGAGGGGAAGAGCAGCAAGAGCTTTCGGGGCTGGGCCCTTCCCTGCGGGAGCAGGAGCCCGACGTTCGCCCCCCCGGAAAAGAGGCGCGGCGGCGGCCGAGGGGCCCCGAGGTGTCCCGCCTCTGGCAAAGCCCGGAGCCCCAGCGCTGCGGGGCCTGCGGATAGGGCGCCAAGGGGAGGGGAAGAGCAGCAAGAGCTTTCGGGGCTGGGCCCTTCCCTGCGGGAGCAGGAGCCCGACGTTCGCCCCCCCGGAAAAGAGGCTCGGCGGCGGCCGACGGGCCCCGAGGTGTCCCGCCTCTGGCAAAGCCCGGAGCCCCAGCGCTGCGGGGCCTGCGGATAGGGCGCCAAGGGGAGGGGAAGAGCAGCAAGAGCTTTCGGGGCTGGGCCCTTCCCTGCGGGAGCAGGAGCCCGACGTTCGCCCCCCCGGAAAAGAGGCTCGGCGGCGGCCGAGGGGCCCCGAGGTGTCCCGCCTCTGGCAAAGCCCGGAGCCCCAGCGCTGCGGGGCCTGCGGATAGGGCGCCAAGGGCAGGGGAAGAGCAGCAAGAGCTTTCGGGGCTGGGCCCTTCCCTGCGGGAGCAGGAGCCCGACGTTCGCCCCCCCGGAAAAGAGGCTCGGCGGCGGCCGAGGGGCCCCGAGGTGTCCCGCCTCTGGCAAAGCCCGGAGCCCCAGCGCTGCGGGGCCTGCGGATAGGGCGCCAAGGGCAGGGGAAGAGCAGCAAGAGCTTTCGGGGCTGGGCCCTTCCCTGCGGGAGCAGGAGCCCGACGTTCGCCCCCCCGGAAAAGAGGCTCGGCGGCGGCCGAGGGGCCCCGAGGTGTCCCGCCTCTGGCAAAGCCCGGAGCCCCAGCGCTGCGGGGCCTGTGGATAGGGCACCAAGGGGAGGGGAAGAGCAGCAAGAGCTTTCGGGGCTGGGCCCTTCCCTGCGGGAGCAGGAGCCCGACGTTCGCCCCCCCGGAAAAGAGGCTCGGCGGCGGCCGACGGGCCCCGAGGTGTCCCGCCTCTGGCAAAGCCCGGAGCCCCAGCGCTGCGGGGCCTGCGGATAGGGCGCCAAGGGGAGGGGAAGAGCAGCAAGAGCTTTCGGGGCTGGGCCCTTCCCTGCGGGAGCAGGAGCCCGACGTTCGCCCCCCCGGAAAAGAGGCTCGGCGGCGGCCGATGGGCCCCGAGGTGTCCCGCCTCTGGCAAAGCCCGGAGCCCCAGCGCTGCGGGGCCTGCGGATAGGGCGCCAAGGGGAGGGGAAGAGCAGCAAGAGCTTTCGGGGCTGGGCTCTTCCCTGCGGGAGCAGGAGCCCGACGTTCGCCCCGCCGGAAAAGAGGCTCGGCGGCGGCCGACGGGCCCCGAGGTGTCCCGCCTCTGGCAAAGCCCGGAGCCCCAGCGCTGCGGGGCCTGCGGATAGGGCGCCAAGGGGAGGGGAAGAGCAGCAAGAGCTTTCGGGGCTGGGCCCTTCCCTGCGGGAGCAGGAGCCCGACGTTCGCCCCCCCGGAAAAGAGGCTCGGCGGCGGCCGAGGGGCCCCGAGGTGTCCCGCCTCTGGCAAAGCCCGGAGCCCCAGCGCTGCGGGGCCTGCGGATAGGGCGCCAAGGGGAGGGGAAGAGCAGCAAGAGCTTTCGGGGCTGGGCCCTTCCCTGCGAGAGCAGGAGCCCGACGTTCGCCCCCCCGGAAAAGAGGCTCGGCGGCGGCCGAGGGGCCCCGAGGTGTCCCGCCTCTGGCAAAGCCCGGAGCCCCAGCGCTGCGGGGCCTGCGGATAGGGCGCCAAGGGGAGGGGAAGAGCAGCAAGAGCTTTCGGGGCTGGGCCCTTCCCTGCGGGAGCAGGAGCCCGACGTTCGCCCCCCCGGAAAAGAGGCTCGGCGGCGGCCGAGGGGCCCCGAGGTGTCCCGCCTCTGGCAAAGCCCGGAGCCCCAGCGCTGCGGGGCCTGCGGATAGGGCGCCAAGGGGAGGGGAAGAGCAGCAAGAGCTTTCGGGGCTGGGCCCTTCCCTGCGGGAGCAGGAGCCCGACGTTCGCCCCCCCGGAAAAGAGGCTCGGCGGCGGCCGAGGGGCCCCGAGGTGTCCCGCCTCTGGCAAAGCCCGGAGCCCCAGCGCTGCGGGGCCTGCGGATAGGGCGCCAAGGGGAGGGGAAGAGCAGCAAGAGCTTTCGGGGCTGGGCCCTTCCCTGCGGGAGCAGGAGCCCGACGTTCGCCCCCCCGGAAAAGAGGCTCGGCGGCGGCCGACGGGCCCCGAGGTGTCCCGCCTCTGGCAAAGCCCGGAGCCCCAGCGCTGCGGGGCCTGCGGATAGGGCGCCAAGGGGAGGGGAAGAGCAGCAAGAGCTTTCGGGGCTGGGCCCTTCCCTGCGGGAGCAGGAGCCCGACGTTCGCCCCCCCGGAAAAGAGGCTCGGCGGCGGCCGACGGGCCCCGAGGTGTCCCGCCTCTGGCAAAGCCCGGAGCCCCAGCGCTGCGGGGCCTGCGGATAGGGCGCCAAGGGGAGGGGAAGAGCAGCAAGAGCTTTCGGGGCTGGGCCCTTCCCTGCGGGAGCAGGAGCCCGACGTTCGCCCCCCCGGAAAAGAGGCTCGGCGGCGGCCGACGGGCCCCGAGGTGTCCCGCCTCTGGCAAAGCCCGGAGCCCCAGCGCTGCGGGGCCTGCGGATAGGGCGCCAAGGGGAGGGGAAGAGCAGCAAGAGCTTTCGGGGCTGGGCCCTTCCCTGCGGGAGCAGGAGCCCGACGTTCGCCCCCCCGGAAAAGAGGCTCGGCGGCGGCCGAGGGGCCCCGAGGTGTCCCGCCTCTGGCAAAGCCCGGAGCCCCAGCGCTGCGGGGCCTGCGGATAGGGCGCCAAGGGGAGGGGAAGAGCAGCAAGAGCTTTCGGGGCTGGGCCCTTCCCTGCGGGAGCAGGAGCCCGACGTTCGCCCCCCCGGAAAAGAGGCTCGGCGGCGGCCGAGGGGCCCCGAGGTGTCCCGCCTCTGGCAAAGCCCGGAGCCCCAGCGCTGCGGGGCCTGCGGATAGGGCGCCAAGGGGAGGGGAAGAGCAGCAAGAGCTTTCGGGGCTGGGCCCTTCCCTGCGGGAGCAGGAGCCCGACGTTCGCCCCCCCGGAAAAGAGGCTCGGCGGCGGCCGACGGGCCCCGAGGTGTCCCGCCTCTGGCAAAGCCCGGAGCCCCAGCGCTGCGGGGCCTGCGGATAGGGCGCCAAGGGGAGGGGAAGAGCAGCAAGAGCTTTCGGGGCTGGGCCCTTCCCTGCGGGAGCAGGAGCCCGACGTTCGCCCCCCCGGAAAAGAGGCTCGGCGGCGGCCGAGGGGCCCCGAGGTGTCCCGCCTCTGGCAAAGCCCGGAGCCCCAGCGCTGCGGGGCCTGCGGATAGGGCGCCAAGGGGAGGGGAAGAGCAGCAAGAGCTTTCGGGGCTGGGCCCTTCCCTGCGGGAGCAGGAGCCCGACGTTCGCCCCCCCGGAAAAGAGGCTCGGCGGCGGCCGAGGGGCCCCGAGGTGTCCCGCCTCTGGCAAAGCCCGGAGCCCCAGCGCTGCGGGGCCTGCGGATAGGGCGCCAAGGGGAGGGGAAGAGCAGCAAGAGCTTTCGGGGCTGGGCCCTTCCCTTCGAGAGCAGGAGCCCGACGTTCGCCCCCCCGGAAAAGAGGCTCGGCGGCGGCCGAGGGGCCCCGAGGTGTCCCGCCTCTGGCAAAGCCCGGAGCCCCAGCGCTGCGGGGCCTGCGGATAGGGCGCCAAGGGGAGGGGAAGAGCAGCAAGAGCTTTCGGGGCTGGGCCCTTCCCTGCGAGAGCAAGAGCCCGACGTTCTCCCCCCCGGAAAAGAGGCTCGGCGGCGGCCGACGGGCCCCGAGGTGTCCCGCCTCTGGCAAAGCCCGGAGCCCCAGCGCTGCGGGGCCTGCGGATAGGGCGCCAAGGGGAGGGGAAGAGCAGCAAGAGCTTTCGGGGCTGGGCCCTTCCCTGCGGGAGCAGGAGCCCGACGTTCGCCCCCCCGGAAAAGAGGCTCGGCGGCGGCCGACGGGCCCCGAGGTGTCCCGCCTCTGGCAAAGCCCGGAGCCCCAGCGCTGCGGGGCCTGCGGATAGGGCGCCAAGGGGAGGGGAAGAGCAGCAAGAGCTTTCGGGGCTGGGCCCTTCCCTGCGGGAGCAGGAGCCCGACGTTCGCCCCCCCGGAAAAGAGGCTCGGCGGCGGCCGAGGGGCCCCGAGGTGTCCCGCCTCTGGCAAAGCCCGGAGCCCCAGCGCTGCAGGGCCTGCGGATAGGGCGCCAAGGGGAGGGGAAGAGCAGCAAGAGCTTTCGGGGCTGGGCCCTTCCCTGCGGGAGCAGGAGCCCGACGTTCGCGCCCCCGGAAAAGAGGCTCGGCGGCGGCCGACGGGCCCCGAGGTGTCCCGCCTCTGGCAAAGCCCGGAGCCCCAGCGCTGCGGGGCCTGCGGCTAGGGCGCCAAGGGGAGGGGAAGAGCAGCAAGAGCTTTCGGGGCTGGGCCCTTCCCTGCGAGAGCAGGAGCCCGACGTTCTCCCCCCCGGAAAAGAGGCTCGGCGGCGGCCGACGGGCCCCGAGGTGTCCCGCCTCTGGCAAAGCCCGGAGCCCCAGCGCTGCGGGGCCTGCGGATAGGGCGCCAAGGGGAGGGGAAGAGCAGCAAGAGCTTTCGGGGCTGGGCCCTTCCCTGCGGGAGCAGGAGCCCGACGTTCGCCCCCCCGGAAAAGAGGCTCGGCGGCGGCCGACGGTCCCCGAGGTGTCCCGCCTCTGGCAAAGCCCGGAGCCCCAGCGCTGCGGGGCCTGCGGATAGGGCGCCAAGGGGAGGGGAAGAGCAGCAAGAGCTTTCGGGGCTGGGCCCTTCCCTGCGGGAGCAGGAGCCCGACGTTCGCCCCCCCGGAAAAGAGGCTCGGCGGCGGCCGAGGGGCCCCGAGGTGTCCCGCCTCTGGCAAAGCCCGGAGCCCCAGCGCTGCGGGGCCTGCGCATAGGGCGCCAAGGGGAGGGGAAGAGCAGCAAGAGCTTTCGGGGCTGGGCCCTTCCCTGCGGGAGCAGGAGCCCGACGTTCGCCCCCCCGGAAAAGAGGCTCGGCGGCGGCCGACGGGCCCCGAGGTGTCCCGCCTCTGGCAAAGCCCGGAGCCCCAGCGCTGCGGGGCCTGCGGATAGGGCGCCAAGGGGAGGGGAAGAGCAGCAAGAGCTTTCGGGGCTGGGCCCTTCCCTGCGGGAGCAGGAGCCCGACGTTCGCCCCCCCGGAAAAGAGGCTCGGCGGCGGCCGAGGGGCCCCGAGGTGTCCCGCCTCTGGCAAAGCCCGGAGCCCCAGCGCTGCGGGGCCTGCGGATAGGGCGCCAAGGGGAGGGGAAGAGCAGCAAGAGCTTTCGGGGCTGGGCCCTTCCCTGCGGGAGCAGGAGCCCGACGTTCGCCCCCCCGGAAAAGAGGCTCGGCGGCGGCCGAGGGGCCCCGAGGTGTCCCGCCTCTGGCAAAGCCCGGAGCCCCAGCGCTGCGGGGCCTGCGGATAGGGCGCCAAGGGGAGGGGAAGAGCAGCAAGAGCTTTCGGGGCTGGGCCCTTCCCTGCGGGAGCAGGAGCCCGACGTTCGCCCCCCCGGAAAAGAGGCTCGGCGGCGGCCGAGGGGCCCCGAGGTGTCCCGCCTCTGGCAAAGCCCAGAGCCCCAGCGCTGCGGGGCCTGCGGATAGGGCGCCAAGGGGAGGGGAAGAGCAGCAAGAGCTTTCGGGGCTGGGCCCTTCCCTGCGGGAGCAGGAGCCCGACGTTCGCCCCCCCGGAAAAGAGGCTCGGCGGCGGCCGACGGGCCCCGAGGTGTCCCGCCTCTGGCAAAGCCCGGAGCCCCAGCGCTGCGGGGCCTGCGGATAGGGCGCCAAGGGGAGGGGAAGAGCAGCAAGAGCTTTCGGGGCTGGGCCCTTCCCTGCGGGAGCAGGAGCCCGACGTTCGCCCCCCCGGAAAAGAGGCTCGGCGGCGGCCGAGGGGCCCCGAGGTGTCCCGCCTCTGGCAAAGCCCGGAGCCCCAGCGCTGCGGGGCCTGCGGATAGGGCGCCAAGGGGAGGGGAAGAGCAGCAAGAGCTTTCGGGGCTGGGCCCTTCCCTGCGGGAGCAGGAGCCCGACGTTCGCCCCCCCGGAAAAGAGGCTCGGCGGCGGCCGAGGGGCCCCGAGGTGTCCCGCCTCTGGCAAAGCCCGGAGCCCCAGCGCTGCGGGGCCTGCGGATAGGGCGCCAAGGGGAGGGGAAGAGCAGCAAGAGCTTTCGGGGCTGGGCCCTTCCCTGCGGGAGCAGGAGCCCGACGTTCGCCCCCCCGGAAAAGAGGCTCGGCGGCGGCCGACGGGCCCCGAGGTGTCCCGCCTCTGGCAAAGCCCGGAGCCCCAGCGCTGCGGGGCCTGCGGATAGGGCGCCAAGGGGAGGGGAAGAGCAGCAAGAGCTTTCGGGGCTGGGCCCTTCCCTGCGGGAGCAGGAGCCCGACGTTCGCCCCCCCGGAAAAGAGGCTCGGCGGCGGCCGACGGGGCCCCGAGGTGTCCCGCCTCTGGCAAAGCCCGGAGCCCCAGCGCTGCGGGGCCTGCGGATAGGGCGCCAAGGGGAGGGGAAGAGCAGCAAGAGCTTTCGGGGCTGGGCCTTCCCTGCGAGAGCAGGAGCCCGACGTTCGCCCCCCCGGAAAAGAGGCTCGGCGGCGGCCGAGGGGCCCCGAGGTGTCCCGCCTCTGGCAAAGCCCGGAGCCCCAGCGCTGCGGGGCCTGCGGATAGGGCGCCAAGGGGAGGGGAAGAGCAGCAAGAGCTTTCGGGGCTGGGCCCTTCCCTGCGGGAGCAGGAGCCCGACGTTCGCCCCCCCGGAAAAGAGGCTCGGCGGCGGCCGAGGGGCCCCGAGGTGTCCCGCCTCTGGCAAAGCCCGGAGCCCCAGCGCTGCGGGGCCTGCGGATAGGGCGCCAAGGGGAGGGGAAGAGCAGCAAGAGCTTTCGGGGCTGGGCCCTTCCCTGCGGGAGCAGGAGCCCGACGTTCGCCCCCCCGGAAAAGAGGCTCGGCGGCGGCCGAGGGGCCCCGAGGTGTCCCGCCTCTGGCAAAGCCCGGAGCCCCAGCGCTGCGGGGCCTGCGGATAGGGCGCCAAGGGGAGGGGAAGAGCAGCAAGAGCTTTCGGGGCTGGGCCCTTCCCTGCGGGAGCAGGAGCCCGACGTTCGCCCCCCCGGAAAAGAGGCTCGGCGGCGGCCGACGGGCCCCGAGGTGTCCCGCCTCTGGCAAAGCCCGGAGCCCCAGCGCTGCGGGGCCTGCGGATAGGGCGCCAAGGGGAGGGGAAGAGCAGCAAGAGCTTTCGGGGCTGGGCCCTTCCCTGCGGGAGCAGGAGCCCGACGTTCGCCCCCCCGGAAAAGAGGCTCGGCGGCGGCCGACGGGCCCCGAGGTGTCCCGCCTCTGGCAAAGCCCGGAGCCCCAGCGCTGCGGGGCCTGCGGATAGGGCGCCAAGGGCAGGGGAAGAGCAGCAAGAGCTTTCGGGGCTGGGCCCTTCCCTGCGGGAGCAGGAGCCCGATGTTCGCCCCCCCGGAAAAGAGGCTCGGCGGCGGCCGACGGGCCCCGAGGTGTCCCGCCTCTGGCAAAGCCCGGAGCCCCAGCGCTGCGGGGCCTGCGGATAGGGCGCCAAGGGGAGGGGAAGAGCAGCAAGAGCTTTCGGGGCTGGGCCCTTCCCTGCGGGAGCAGGAGCCCGACGTTCGCCCCCCCGGAAAAGAGGCTCGGCGGCGGCCGAGGGGCCCTGAGGTGTCCCGCCTCTGGCAAAGCCCGGAGCCCCAGCGCTGCGGGGCCTGCGGATAGGGCGCCAAGGGGAGGGGAAGAGCAGCAAGAGCTTTCGGGGCTGGGCCCTTCCCTGCGGGAGCAGGAGCCCGACGTTCGCCCCCCCGGAAAAGAGGCTCGGCGGCGGCCGACGGGCCCCGAGGTGTCCCGCCTCTGGCAAAGCCCGGAGCCCCAGCGCTGCGGGGCCTGCGGATAGGGCGCCAAGGGGAGGGGAAGAGCAGCAAGAGCTTTCGGGGCTGGGCCCTTCCCTGCGGGAGCAGGAGCCCGACGTTCGCCCCCCCGGAAAAGAGGCTCGGCGGCGGCCGACGGGCCCCGAGGTGTCCCGCCTCTGGCAAAGCCCGGAGCCCCAGCGCTGCGGGGCCTGCGGATAGGGCGCCAAGGGGAGGGGAAGAGCAGCAAGAGCTTTCGGGGCTGGGCCCTTCCCTGCGGGAGCAGGAGCCCGACGTTCGCCCCCCCGGAAAAGAGGCTCGGCGGCGGCCGAGGGGCCCCGAGGTGTCCCGCCTCTGGCAAAGCCCGGAGCCCCAGCGCTGCGGGGCCTGCGGATAGGGCGCCAAGGGGAGGGGAAGAGCAGCAAGAGCTTTCGGGGCTGGGCCCTTCCCTGCGGGAGCAGGAGCCCGACGTTCGCCCCCCCGGAAAAGAGGCTCGGCGGCGGCCGAGGGGCCCCGAGGTGTCCCGCCTCTGGCAAAGCCCGGAGCCCCAGCGCTGCGGGGCCTGCGGATAGGGCGCCAAGGGGAGGGGAAGAGCAGCAAGAGCTTTCGGGGCTGGGCCCTTCCCTGCGGGAGCAGGAGCCCGACGTTCGCCCCCCCGGAAAAGAGGCTCGGCGGCGGCCGAGGGGCCCCGAGGTGTCCCGCCTCTGGCAAAGCCCGGAGCCCCAGCGCTGCGGGGCCTGCGGATAGGGCGCCAAGGGGAGGGGAAGAGCAGCAAGAGCTTTCGGGTCTGGGCCCTTCCCTGCGGGAGCAGGAGCCCGACGTTCGCCCCCCCGGAAAAGAGGCTCGG